>NW_027422413.1:0-100136 GCF_037893015.1 Macrotis lagotis
GCACGGCAAGGCACGGAAAGGGTAAAGCATGGGAAAGCACGGTCAGGCGAGGCAAGGCTAAGGCATGACAACGCAAGGCTAGGCAATGCACGGAAAGCAAGCAAAGAGTAACGGAACGCAAGGAAGGCAAGCGAAAGCAAGGAAAGGCAAGTGTAACGGAAGGAACGGCACGGCAAGGGGAAACAAGGCTAAGGCACGACAACGCACGGCTAGGCAATGCACGTCAAGGCAAGGCAAGCTTAAAGCAAAGGAAGGCAAGGTCAGGCGAGATAAGGCAAAGGCACGACAACGCAAGGCTAGGCAATTCAGGGAAGGCAAGCAAAGAGTAACGGAAGGTAAGCAAGGCAAGTAAAAGCAAGGAAAGTCAAGGGTAACGGAAGGAACGGCACGGCAAGGGGAAACAAGTCTAAGGCACGACACCGAACGCTAGGCAATGAACGGCAAGGCAAGGAAAGGGAAACGCATGGGAAAGCACGGTCAGGCGAGGCAAGGCTAAGGCACGACAACGCAAGGCTAGGCAATGCACGGAAGGCAAGCAAAGAGTAACGGAATGTAAGGAAGGCAAGGGAAAGCAAGGAAAGGGAAGTGTAACGGAAGGAACGGCACGGCAAGGGGAAACAAGGCTAAGGGACGACAACGCACGCTAGGCAATGCACGGCAACGCAAGGAAAGGTTAACGCATGGGAAAGCACGGTGAGGCGAGGCAAGGCTACGGAAAGCCAACGCAAGGCTAGGCAATGCACGGAAAGCAAGCAAGGAGTAACGGAATGCAAGGAAGGAAAGGGAAAGCAAGGGAAGGCAAGGGTAACGGAAGGAACGGCACGGCAAGGGGTAACAAGGCTAAGGCACGACAACACACGGCTAGGAAATGCACGGCAAGGCAAGGAAAGGGTAACGCAAGGCAAGGCACGGTGAGGCTAGGCAAGGTTAATCCACGACAACGCAAGGCTAGGCAATGCACGACAATGCAAGGAAAGCTTAAAGCAAAGGAAGGCACGGTCAGGCGAGATAAGGCTAAGGCACGACAACGCAAGGCTAGGCAATGCACGGAAGGCAAGCAAAGAGTAACGGAAGGTACGGAAGGCAAGGGAAAGCAAGGAAAGGCAATGGAAACGGAAGGAACGGCACGGCAAGGGGAAACAAGGCTAAGGCACGACAACGCAAGGCTAGGCAATGCACGGCAAGGCAAGGAAAGGGTAACGCATGGGAAGGCACGGTCAGGCGAGGCAAGGCTAAGGCACGACAACCCAAGGCTAGTCAATGCACGGAAGGCAAGCAAAGAGAAACGGAAGGTAAGGAAGGAAAGGGAAAGCAAAGAAAGGCAAGTGTAACGGAAGGAACGGCACGGCAAGGGGAAACAAGGCTAAGGCACGACAAGGCACGGCTAGGCAATGCACGGCAAGGCAAGCAAAGGCTAACGCATGGGAAAGCACGGTCAGGCGAGGCAAGGCTAAGGCATGACAACGCAAGGCTAGGCAATGCACGGAAAGCAAGCAAAGAGTAACGGAACGCAAGGAAGGCAAGGGAAAGCAAGGGCAGGTAAGGGTAACGGAAGGAACGGCACGGCAAGGGGAAACAAGGCTAAGGCAGGACAACGCACGGCTAGGCAATGCACGGCAAGGCAAGCAAAGGGTAACGCAAGGCAAGGCACGGTGAGGCTAGGCAAGGCTAATGCACGAAAACGCAAGGCTAGGCAATGCACGACAATGCAAGGAAAGCTTAAAGCAAAGGAAGGCAACGTCAGGCGAGATAAGGCAAAGGCACGACAACGCAAGGCTAGGCAATTCAGGGAAGGCAAGCAAAGAGTAACGGAAGGTAAGCAAGGCAAGGAAAAGCAAGGAAAGGCAAGGGTAACGGAAGGAACGGCACGGCAAGGGGAAACAAGTCTAAGGCACGACACCGAACGCTAGGCAATGAACGGCAAGGCAAGGAAAGGGTAACGCATGGGAAAGCACGGTCAGGCGAGGCAAGGCTAAGGCACGACAACGCAAGGCTAGGCAATGCACGGAAGGCAAGCAAAGAGTAACGGAAGGGAAGGAAGGTAAGGGAAAGCAAGGAAAGGCAAGTGTAACGGAAGGAACGGCACGGCAAGGGGAAACAAGTCTAAGGCACAACAACGCACGCTAGGCAATGCACGGCAAGGCAAGGAAAGGGTAACGCATGGGAAAGCACGGTCAGGCGAGGCAAGGCTAAGGCATGACAACGCAAGGCTAGGCAATGCACGGAAAGCAAGCAAAGAGTAACGGAACGCAAGGAAGGCAAGGGAAAGCAAGGGAAGGCAAGGGTAACGGAAGGAACGGCACGGCAAGGGGTAAGAAGGCTAATGCACGACAACGCAAGGCTAGGCAATGCACGGCAAGGCAAGGAAAGGGTAACGCAGGGGAAGGCACGGTCAGGTGGGGCAAGGATAAGGCACGACAATGCAAGGCTAGGCAATGCACGGCAAGGCAAGCAAAGGGTAACGCAAGGCAAGGCACGGTGAGGCTAGGCAAGGCTAATGCACGACAACGCAAGGCTAGGCAATGCACGGAAGGCAAGCAAAGAGTAACGGAAGGTAAGGAAGGCAAGGGAAAGCAAGGAAAGGCAATGGTAACGGAAGGAACGGCACGGCAAGGGGAAACAAGGCTAAGGCACGACAACGCACGCTAGGCAATGCACGGCAAGGCAAGGAAAGGGTAACGCATGGGAAAGCACGGTCAGGCGAGCCAAGGCTAAGGCACGACAACCCAAGGCTAGGCAATGCACGATGGCAAGCAAAGAGAAACGGAAGGTAAGGAAGGAAATGGAAAGCAAAGAAAGGCAAGTGTAACGGAAGGAACGGCACGGCAAGGGGAAACAAGGCTAAGGCACGACAAGGCACGGCTAGGCAATGCACGGCAAGGCAAGCAAAGGGTAACGCAAGGAAAGGCACGGTGAGGCTAGGCAAGGCTAATGCACGAAAACGCAAGGCTAGGCGATGCACGACAATGCAAGGAAAGCTTAAAGCAAAGGAAGGCAAGGTCAGGCGAGATAAGGCTAAGGCACGACAACGCAAGGCTAGGAAATTCAGGGAAGGCAAGCAAAGAGTAACGGAATGTAAGGAAGGCAAGGGAAAGCAAGGAAAGGCAAGTGTAACGGAAGGAACGGCACGGCAAGGCGAAACAAGGCTAAGGCACGACAACGCACGGCTAGGAAATGCACGGCAAGGCAAGGAAAAGGTAACGCATGGGAAAGCATGGTCAGGCGAGGCAAGGCTAAGGCATGACAACGCAAGGCTAGGCAATGCACGGAAAGCAAGCAAAGAGAAACGGAACGAAAGGAAGGCAAGGGAAAGCAAGGGAAGGCAAGGGTAACGGAAGGAACGGCACGGCAAGGGGAAACAAGGCTAAGGCACGACAACGCACGGCTAGGCAATGCAGGGAAGGGAAGCAAAGAGTAACGGAAGGTAAGCAAGGCAAGGAAAAGCAAGGAAAGGCAAGGGTAACGGAAGGAACGGCACGGCAAGGGGAAACAAGGCTAAGGCACGGCAACGCAGGCTGGGCAATGCACGGCAAGGCAAGGAAAGGGTAACGCATGGCAAAGCACCGTCAGGCGAGGCAAGGCTAAGGCACGACAATGCAAGGCTAGGCAATGCACGGAAGGCAAGCAAAGAGTAACGGAAGGTAAGGAAGGCAAGGGAAAGCAAAGAAAGGAAAGTGTAACGGAAGGAACTTCACGGCAAGGGGAAACAAGGCTAAGGCACGACAACGCACGCTAGGCAATGCACGGCAAGGCAAGGAAAGGGTAACGCATGGGAAAGCACGGTCAGGCGAGGCAAGCCTAAGGCATGACAACGCAAGGCTAGGCAATGCACGGAAAGCAAGCAAAGAGTAACGGAACGCAAGGAACGCAAGGGAAAGCAAGGGAAGGCAAGGGTAACGGAAGGAACGGCACGGTAAGGGGTAACAAGGCTAAGGCACGACAACGCAGGGCTAGGCAATGCACGGAAAGGCAAGGAAAGAGTAACGGAAGGAAAGGAAGGCAAGGCAAAGCCAGGCAAGGCAAGTGTAACAAAAGGCACGCCACGGCAAGGGGAAACAAGGCTAAGGCACGACAACGCACGGCTAGGCAATGCACGGCAAGGGAAGGAAAGGGTAACGCAAGGCAAGGCACGGTGAGGCTAGGCAAGGCTAATGCACGACAAAGCAAGGCTAGGCAATGCACGACAATGCAAGTAAAGCTTAAAGCAAAGGAAGGCAAGGTCAGGCGAGATAAGGCAAAGGCACGACAACGCAAGGCTAGGCAATTCAGGGAAGGCAAGCAAAGAGTAACGGAAGGTAAGCAAGGCAAGGAAAAGCAAGGAAAGGCAAGGGTAACGGAAGGAACGGCACGGCAAGGGGAAACAAGTCTAAGGCACGACACCGAACGCTAGGCAATGAACGGCAAGGCAAGGAAAGGGTAACGCATGGGAAAGCACGGTCAGGCGAGGCAAGGCTAAGGCACGACAACGCAAGGCTAGGCAATGCACGGAAGGCAAGCAAAGAGTAACGGAAGGGAAGGAAGGTAAGGGAAAGCAAGGAAAGGCAAGTGTAACGGAAGGAACGGCACGGCAAGGGGAAACAAATCTAAGGCACGACAACGCACGCTAGGCAATGCACGGCAAGGCAAGGAAAGGGTAACGCATGGGAAAGCACGGTCAGGCGAGGCAAGGCTAAGGCATGACAACGCAAGGCTAGGCAATGCACGGAAAGCAAGCAAAGAGTAACGGAACGCAAGGAAGGCAAGGGAAAGCAAGGGAAGGCAATGGTAACGGAAGGAACGGCACGGCAAGGGGTAAGAAGGCTAAGGCACGACAACGAAGGGCTAGGCAATGCACGGCAAGGCAAGGAAAGGGTACCGCAGGGGAAGGCACGGTCAGGTGGGGCAAGGATAAGGCACGACAATGCAAGGCTAGGCAATGCACGGCAAGTCAAGGAAAGAGTAACGGAAGGTAAGGAAGGCAAGGGAAAGCAAAGAGAGGCAAGTGTAACGGAAGGAACGGCACGGCAAGGGGAAACAAGGCTAAGGCACGACAACGCACGGCTAGGCAATGCACGGCAAGGCAAGCATAGGGTAACGCAAGGAAAGGCACGGTGAGGCTAGGCAAGGCTAATGCACGAAAACGCAAGGCTAGGCGATGCACGACAATGCAAGGAAAGCTTAAAGCAAAGGAAGGCATGGTCAGGCGAGATAAGGCTAAGGCACGACAACGCAAGGCTAGGAAATTCAGGGAAGGCAAGCAAAGAGTAACGGAATGTAAGGAAGGCAAGGGAAAGCAAGGAAAGGCAAGTGTAACGGAAGGAACGGCACGGCAAGGCGAAACAAGGCTAAAGCACGACAACGCACGGCTAGGCAATGCAAGGCAAGGCAAGGAAAGGGTAACGCAAGGCAAGGCACGGTGTGGCTAGGCAAGGATAATGCACGACAACGGAAGGCTAGGCAATGCACGACAATGCAAGGAAAGCTTAAAGCAAAGGAAGGCACGGTCAGGCGAGATAAGGCTAAGGCACGACAACGCAAGGCTAGGCAATGCAGGGAAGGGAAGCAAAGAGTAACGGAAGGTAAGCAAGGCAAGGAAAAGCAAGGAAAGGCAAGTGTAACGGAAGGAACGGCACGGCAAGGGGAAACAAGTCTAAGGCACGACACCGAACGTTAGGCAATGAACGGCAAGGCAAGGAAAGGGTAACGCATGGGAAAGCACGGTCAGGCGAGGCAAGGCTAAGGCACGACAACGCAAGGCTAGGCAATGCACGGAAGGCAAGCAAAGAGTAACGGAAGGTAAGGAAGGCAAGGGCAAGCAAGGAAAGGCAAGTGTAACGGAAGGAACCGCACGGCAAGGGGAAACAAGGCTAAGGTACGACAACGCACGCTAGGCAATGCACGGCAAGGCAAGGAAAGGGTAACGCATGGGAAAGCACGGTCAGGCGAGGCAAGGCTAAGGCATGACAACGCAAGGCTAGGCAATGCACGGAAAGCAAGCAAAGAGTAACGGAACGCAAGGAAGGCAAGGGAAAGCAAGGGAAGGCAAGGGTAACGGAAGGAACGGCACGGCAAGGGGTAAGAAGGCTAAGGCACGACAACGCAGGTCTAGGCAATGCACGGCATGGCAAGGAAAGGGTAACGCAGGGGAAGGCACGGTCAGGTGAGGCAAGGATAAGGCACGACAATGCAAGGCTAGGCAATGCACGGCAAGGCAAGGAAAGTGTAACGGAAGGTAAGGAAGGCAAGGGAAAGCAAAGAAAGGCAAGGGTAACGGAAGGAACGGCACGGCAAGGGGAAACAAGGCTAAGGCACGACAACGCACGGCTAGGCAATGCACGGCAAGGCAAGCAAAGGGTAACGCAAGGAAAGGCACGGTGAGGCTAGGCAAGGCTAATGCACGAAAACGCAAGGCTAGGCGATGCACGACAATCCAAGGAAAGCTTAAAGCAAAGGAAGGCAAGGTCAGGCGAGATAAGGCAAAGGCACGACAACGCAAGGCTAGGCAATGCAGGGAAGGGAAGCAAAGAGTAACGGAAGGTAAGCAAGGCAAGGAAAAGCAAGGAAAGGCAAGGGTAACGGAAGGAACGGCACGGCAAGGGGAAACAAGTCTAAGGCACGACACCGAACGTTAGGCAATGAACGGCAAGGCAAGGAAAGGGTAACGCATGGGAAAGCACGGTCAGGCGAGGCAAGGCTAAGGCACGACAACGCAAGGCTAGGCAATGCACGGAAGGCAAGCAAAGAGTAACGGAAGGTAAGGAAGGCAAGGGCAAGCAAGGAAAGGCAAGTGTAACGGAAGGAACCGCACGGCAAGGGGAAACAAGGCTAAGGTACGACAACGCACGCTAGGCAATGCACGGCAAGGCAAGGAAAGGGTAACGCATGGGAAAGCACGGTCAGGCGAAGCAAGGCTAAGGCACGACAACGCAAGGCTAGGCAATGCACGGAAGGCAAGCAAAGAGTAACGGAAGGTAAGGAAGGCAAGGGAAAGCAAGGAAAGGCAATGGTAACGGAAGGAACGGCACGGCAAGGGGAAACAAGGCTAAGGCACGACAACGCACGCAAGGCAATGCACGGCAAGGCAAGGAAAGGGTAACGCATGGGAAAGCACGGTCAGGCGAGCCAAGGCTAAGGCACGACAACCCAAGGCTAGGCAATGCACGATGGCAAGCAAAGAGAAACGGAAGGTAAGGAAGGAAATGGAAAGCAAAGAAAGGCAAGTGTAACGGAAGGAACGGCACGGCAAGGGGAAACAAGGCTAAGGCACGACAAGGCACGGCTAGGCAATGCACGGCAAGGCAAGCAAAGGGTAACGCAAGGAAAGGCACGGTGAGGCTAGGCAAGGCTAATGCACGAAAACGCAAGGCTAGGCGATGCACGACAATGCAAGGAAAGCTTAAAGCAAAGGAAGGCAAGGTCAGGCGAGATAAGGCTAAGGCACGACAACGCAAGGCTAGGAAATTCAGGGAAGGCAAGCAAAGAGTAACGGAATGTAAGGAAGGCAAGGGAAAGCAAGGAAAGGCAAGTGTAACGGAAGGAACGGCACGGCAAGGCGAAACAAGGCTAAAGCACGACAACGCACGGCTAGGAAATGCACGGCAAGGCAAGGAAAAGGTAACGCATGGGAAAGCACGGTCAGGCGAGGCAAGGCTAAGGCACGACAACGCAAGGCTAGGCAATGCACGGAAGGCAAGCAAAGAGTAACGGAACGAAAGGAAGGCAAGGGAAAGCAAGGAAAGGCAAGTGTAACGGAAGGAACGGCACGGCAAGGGGAAACAAGGCTAAGGCACGACAACGCACGGCTAGGCAATGCACGGGAAGGGAAGGAAAGGGTAGCGCATGGGAAAGCACGGTCAGGCGATGCAAGGCTAAGGCATGACAACGCAAGGCTAGGCAATGCACGGAAAGCAAGCAAAGAGTAACGGAACGCAAGGAAGGCAATGGAAAGAAAGGGAAGGCAAGGGTAACGGAAGGAACGGCACGGCAAGGGGTAACAAGGCTAAGGCACGGCAACGCAGGGCTAGGCAATGCACGGCAAGGCAAGGAAAGGGTAACGCAGGGGAAGGCACGGTCAGGTGAGGCAAGGATAAGGCACGACAATGCAAGGCTAGGCAATGCACGGCAAGGCAAGGAAAGAGTAACGGAAGGAAAGGAAGGCAAGTCAAAGCCAGGAAAGGTAAGTGAAACAAAAGGCACGCCACGGCAAGGGGAAACAAGGCTAAGGCACAACAACGCATGGCTAGGCAATGCACGGCAAGGCAAGGAAAGGGTAACGCAGGGGAAGGCACGGTCAGGTGAGGCAAGGCTAAGGCACGACAACGCAAGGCTAGGCAATGCACGACAATGCAAGCAAAGCTTAAAGCAAAGGAAGGCACGGTCAGGCGAGATAAGGCTAAGGCACGACAACGCAAGGCTAGGCAATGCAGGGAAGGCAAGCAAAGAGTAACGGAAGATAAGCAAGGCAAGGAAAAGCAAGGAAAGGCAAGGGTAACGGAAGGAACGGCACGGCAAGGGGAAACAAGGCTAAGGCACGACAACGCAGGGCTAGGCAATGCACGGCAAGGCAAGGAAAGGGTAACGCAAGGGAAGGCACGGTCAGGTGAGGCAAGGATAAGGCACGACAATGCAAGGCTGGGCAATGCACGGAAGGCAAGCAAAGAGTAACGGAAGGTAAGGAAGGCAAGGGAAAGCAAAGAAAGGCAACTGTAACGGAAGGAACTGCACGGCAAGGGGAAACAAGGCTAAGGCACGACAACGCACGCTAGGCAATGCACGGCAAGGCAAGGAAAGGGTAACGCATGGGAAAGCACGGTCAGGCGAGGCAAGCCTAAGGCATGACAACGCAAGGCTAGGCAATGCACGGAAAGCAAGCAAAGAGTAACGGAACGCAAGGAAGGCAAGGGAAAGCAAGGGAAGGCAAGGGTAACGGAAGGAACGGCACGGCAAGGGGTAACAAGGCTAAGGCACGACAACGCAGGGCTTGGCAATGCACGGAAAGGCAAGGAAAGAGTAACGGAAGGAAAGGAAGGCAAGGCAAAGCCAGGCAAGGCAAGTGTAACAAAAGGCACGCCACGGCAAGGGGAAACAAGGCTAAGGCACGACAACGCACGGCTAGGCAATGCACGGCAAGGCAAGGAAAGGGTAACGCAAGGCAAGGCACGGTGAGGCTAGGCAAGGCTAATGCACGACAACGCAAGGCTAGGCAATGCACGACAATGCAAGTAAAGCTTAAAGCAAAGGAAGGCACGGTCAGTCGAGATAAGGCTAAGGCACGACAACGCAAGGCTAGGCAATGCAGGGAAGGCAAGCAAAGAGTAACGGAATGTAAGGAAGGCAAGGGAAAGCAAGGAAAGGGAAGTGTAACGGACGGAACGGCACGGCAAGGCGAAACAAGGCTAAGGCACGACAACGCACGGCTAGGAAATGCACGGCAAGGCAAGGAAAGGGTAAAGCATGGGAAAGCACGGTCAGGCGAGGCAAGGCTAAGGCATGACAACGCAAGGCTAGGCAATGCACGGAAAGCAAGCAAAGAGTAACGGAACGCAAGGAAGGCAAGCGAAAGCAAGGAAAGGCAAGTGTAACGGAAGGAACGGCACGGCAAGGGGAAACAAGGCTAAGGCACGACAACGCACGGCTAGGCAATGCACGTCAAGGCAAGGCAAGCTTAAAGCAAAGGAAGGCAAGGTCAGGCGAGATAAGGCAAAGGCACGACAACGCAAGGCTAGGCAATTCAGGGAAGGCAAGCAAAGAGAAACGGAAGGTAAGGAAGGAAATGGAAAGCAAAGAAAGGCAAGTGTAACGGAAGGAACGGCACGGCAAGGGGAAACAAGGCTAAGGCACGACAAGGCACGGCTAGGCAATGCACGGCAAGGCAAGCAAAGGCTAACGCATGGGAAAGCACGGTCAGGCGAGGCAAGGCTAAGGCATGACAACGCAAGGCTAGGCAATGCACGGAAAGCAAGCAAAGAGTAACGGAACGCAAGGAAGGCAAGGGAAAGCAAGGGAAGGTAAGGGTAACGGAAGGAACGGCACGGCAAGGGGAAACAAGGCTAAGGCAGGACAACGCACGGCTAGGCAATGCACGGCAAGGCAAGCAAATGGTAACGCAAGGCAAGGCACGGTGAGGCTAGGCAAGGCTAATGCACGAAAACGCAAGGCTAGGCAATGCACGACAATGCAAGGAAAGCTTAAAGCAAAGGAAGGCAACGTCAGGCGAGATAAGGCAAAGGCACGACAACGCAAGGCTAGGCAATTCAGGGAAGGCAAGCAAAGAGTAACGGAAGGTAAGCAAGGCAAGGAAAAGCAAGGAAAGGCAAGGGTAACGGAAGGAACGGCACGGCAAGGGGAAACAAGTCTAAGGCACGACACCGAACGCTAGGCAATGAACGGCAAGGCAAGGAAAGGGTAACGCATGGGAAAGCACGGTCAGGCGAGGCAAGGCTAAGGCACGACAACGCAAGGCTAGGCAATGCACGGAAGGCAAGCAAAGAGTAACGGAAGGGAAGGAAGGTAAGGGAAAGCTAGGAAAGGCAAGTGTAACGGAAGGAACGGCACGGCAAGGGGAAACAAGTCTAAGGCACGACAACGCACGCTAGGCAATGCACGGCAAGGCAAGGAAAGGGTAACGCTTGGGAAAGCACGGTCAGGCGAGGCAAGGCTAAGGCATGACAACGCAAGGCTAGGCAATGCACGGAAAGCAAGCAAAGAGTAACGGAACGCAAGGAAGGCAAGGGAAAGCAAGGGAAGGCAAGGGTAACGGAAGGAACGGCACGGCAAGGGGTAAGAAGGCTAAGGCACGACAACGAAGGGCTAGGCAATGCACGGCAAGGCAAGGAAAGGGTAACGCAGGGGAAGGCACGGTCAGGTGGGGCAAGGATAAGGCACGACAATGCAAGGCTAGGCAATGCACGGCAAGGCAAGCAAAGGGTAACGCAAGGCAAGGCACGGTGAGGCTAGGCAAGGCTAATGCACGAAAACGCAAGGCTAGGCAATGCACGGAAGGCAAGCAAAGAGTAACGGAAGGTAAGCAAGGCAAGGAAAAGCAAGGAAAGGCAAGGGTAACGGAAGGAACGGCACGGCAAGGGGAAACAAGTCTAAGGCACGACACCGAACGTTAGGCAATGAACGGCAAGGCAAGGAAAGGGTAACGCATGGGAAAGCACGGTCAGGCGAGGCAAGGCTAAGGCACGACAACGCAAGGCTAGGCAATGCACGGAAGGCAAGCAAAGAGTAACGGAAGGTAAGGAAGGCAAGGGCAAGCAAGGAAAGGCAAGTGTAACGGAAGGAACCGCACGGCAAGGGGAAACAAGGCTAAGGCACGACAACGCACGCTAGGCAATGCACGGCAAGGCAAGGAAAGGGTAACGCATGGGAAAGCACGGTCAGGCGAGGCAAGCCTAAGGCATGACAACGCAAGGCTAGGCAATGCACGGAAAGCAAGCAAAGAGTAACGGAACGCAAGGAAGGCAAGGGAAAGCAAGGGAAGGCAAGGGTAACGGAAGGAACGGCACGGCAAGGGGTAACAAGGCTAAGGCACGACAACGCACGGCTAGGCAATGCACGGAAAGGCAAGGAAAGAGTAACGGAAGGAAAGGAAGGCAAGGCAAAGCCAGGCAAGGCAAGTGTAACAAAAGGCACGCCACGGCAAGGGGAAACAAGGCTAAGGCACGACAACGCACGGCTAGGCAATGCACGGCAAGGCAAGGAAAGGGTAACGCAAGGCAAGGCACGGTGAGGCTAGGCAAGGCTAATGCACGACAACGCAAGGCTAGGCAATGCACGACAATGCAAGTAAAGCTTAAAGCAAAGGAAGGCACGGTCAGTCGAGATAAGGCTAAGGCACGACAACGCAAGGCTAGGCAATGCAGGGAAGGCAAGCAAAGAGTAACGGAATGTAAGGAAGGCAAGGGAAAGCAAGGAAAGGGAAGTGTAACGGACGGAACGGCACGGCAAGGCGAAACAAGGCTAAGGCACGACAACGCACGGCTAGGAAATGCACGGCAAGGCAAGGAAAGGGTAAAGCATGGGAAAGCACGGTCAGGCGAGGCAAGGCTAAGGCATGACAACGCAAGGCTAGGCAATGCACGGAAAGCAAGCAAAGAGTAACGGAACGCAAGGAAGGCAAGCGAAAGCAAGGAAAGGCAAGTGTAACGGAAGGAACGGCACGGCAAGGGGAAACAAGGCTAAGGCACGACAACGCACGGCTAGGCAATGCACGTCAAGGCAAGGCAAGCTTAAAGCAAAGGAAGGCAAGGTCAGGCGAGATAAGGCAAAGGCACGACAACGCAAGGCTAGGCAATTCAGGGAAGGCAAGCAAAGAGAAACGGAAGGTAAGGAAGGAAATGGAAAGCAAAGAAAGGCAAGTGTAACGGAAGGAACGGCACGGCAAGGGGAAACAAGGCTAAGGCACGACAAGGCACGGCTAGGCAATGCACGGCAAGGCAAGCACGGTCAGGCGAGGCAAGCCTAAGGCATGACAACGCAAGGCTAGGCAATGCACGGAAAGCAAGCAAAGAGTAACGGAACGCAAGGAAGGCAAGTGAAAGCAAGGGAAGGTAAGGGTAACGGAAGGAACGGCACGGCAAGGGGAAACAAGGCTAAGGCAGGACAACGCACGGCTAGGCAATGCACGGCAAGGCAAGCAAATGGTAACGCAAGGCAAGGCACGGTGAGGCTAGGCAAGGCTAATGCACGAAAACGCAAGGCTAGGCAATGCACGACAATGCAAGGAAAGCTTAAAGCAAAGGAAGGCAACGTCAGGCGAGATAAGGCAAAGGCACGACAACGCAAGGCTAGGCAATTCAGGGAAGGCAAGCAAAGAGTAACGGAAGGTAAGCAAGGCAAGGAAAAGCAAGGAAAGGCAAGGGTAACGGAAGGAACGGCACGGCAAGGGGAAACAAGTCTAAGGCACGACACCGAACGCTAGGCAATGAACGGCAAGGCAAGGAAAGGGTAACGCATGGGAAAGCACGGTCAGGCGAGGCAAGGCTAAGGCACGACAACGCAAGGCTAGGCAATGCACGGAAGGCAAGCAAAGAGTAACGGAAGGGAAGGAAGGTAAGGGAAAGCTAGGAAAGGCAAGTGTAACGGAAGGAACGGCACGGCAAGGGGAAACAAGTCTAAGGCACGACAACGCACGCTAGGCAATGCACGGCAAGGCAAGGAAAGGGTAACGCTTGGGAAAGCACGGTCAGGCGAGGCAAGGCTAAGGCATGACAACGCAAGGCTAGGCAATGCACGGAAAGCAAGCAAAGAGTAACGGAACGCAAGGAAGGCAAGGGAAAGCAAGGGAAGGCAAGGGTAACGGAAGGAACGGCACGGCAAGGGGTAAGAAGGCTAAGGCACGACAACGAAGGGCTAGGCAATGCACGGCAAGGCAAGGAAAGGGTAACGCAGGGGAAGGCACGGTCAGGTGGGGCAAGGATAAGGCACGACAATGCAAGGCTAGGCAATGCACGGCAAGGCAAGCAAAGGGTAACGCAAGGCAAGGCACGGTGAGGCTAGGCAAGGCTAATGCACGACAACGCAAGGCTAGGCAATGCACGGAAGGCAAGCAAAGAGTAACGGAAGGTAAGCAAGGCAAGGAAAAGCAAGGAAAGGCAAGGGTAACGGAAGGAACGGCACGGCAAGGGGAAACAAGTCTAAGGCACGACACCGAACGTTAGGCAATGAACGGCAAGGCAAGGAAAGGGTAACGCATGGGAAAGCACGGTCAGGCGAGGCAAGGCTAAGGCACGACAACGCAAGGCTAGGCAATGCACGGAAGGCAAGCAAAGAGTAACGGAAGGTAAGGAAGGCAAGGGCAAGCAAGGAAAGGCAAGTGTAACGGAAGGAACCGCACGGCAAGGGGAAACAAGGCTAAGGCACGACAACGCACGCTAGGCAATGCACGGCAAGGCAAGGAAAGGGTAACGCATGGGAAAGCACGGTCAGGCGAGGCAAGGCTAAGGCATGACAACGCAAGGCTAGGCAATGCACGGAAAGCAAGCAAAGAGTAACGGAACGCAAGGAAGGCAAGGGAAAGCAAGGGAAGGCAAGGGTAACGGAAGGAACGGCACGGCAAGGGGTAACAAGGCTAAGGCACGACAACGCAGGGCTAGGCAATGCACGGCAAGGCAAGGAAAGGGTAACGCAGGGGAAGGCACGGTCAGGTGAGGCAAGGATAAGGCACGACAATGCAAGGCTAGGCAATGCACGGCAAGGCAAGGAAAGTGTAACGGAAGGTAAGGAAGGCAAGGGAAAGCAAAGACAGGCAAGGGTAACGGAAGGAACGGCACGGCAAGGGGAAACAAGGCTAAGGCACGACAACGCACGGCTAGGCAATGCACGGCAAGGCAAGCAAAGGGTAACGCAAGGAAAGGCACGGTGAGGCTAGGCAAGGCTAATCCACGAAAACGCAAGGCTAGGCGATGCACGACAATGCAAGGAAAGCTTAAAGCAAAGGAAGGCAAGGTCAGGCGAGATAAGGCAAAGGCACGACAACGCAAGGCTAGGCAATTCAGGGAAGGCAAGCAAAGAGTAACGGAAGGTAAGCAAGGCAAGGAAAAGCAAGGAAAGGCAACGGTAACGGAAGGAACGGCACGGCAAGGGGGAACAAGTCTAAGGCACGACACCGAACGCTAGGCAATGAACGGCAAGGCAAGGAAAGGGTAACGCATGGGAAAGCACGGTCAGGCGAAGCAAGGCTAAGGCACGACAACGCAAGGCTAGGCAATGCACGACAATGCAAGGAAAGCTTAAAGCAAAGGAAGGCACGGTCAGGCGAGATAAGGCTAAGGCACGACAACGCAAGGCAAGGAAATTCAGGGAAGGCAAGCAAAGAGTAACGGAAGGTAAGCAAGGCAAGGGAAAGCAAGGAAAGGCAAGTGTAACGGAAGGAACGGCACGGCAAGGGGAAACAAGGCTAAGGCACGACAACGCAAGGCTAGGCAATGCACGGCAAGGCAAGGAAAAGGTAACGCATGGGAAAGCATGGTCAGGCGAGGCAAGGCTAAGGCATGACAACGCAAGGCTAGGCAATGCACGGAAAGCAAGCAAAGAGTAACGGAACGAAAGGAAGGCAAGGGAAAGCAAGGGAAGGCAAGTGTAACGGAAGGAACGGCACGGCAAGGGGAAACAAGGCTAAGGCACGACAACGCACGGCTAGGCAATGCACGGGAAGGGAAGGAAAGGGTAACGCATGGGAAAGCACGGTCAGGCGATGCAAGGCTAAGGCATGACAACGCAAGGCTTGGCAATGCACGGAAAGCAAGCAAAGAGTAACGGAACGCAAGGAAGGCAAGGGAAAGCAAGGGAAGGCAAGGGTAACGGAAGGAACGGCACGGCAAGGGGTAACAAGGCTAAGGCACGACAACGCAGGGCTAGGAAATGCACGGCAAGGCAAGGAAAGGGTAACACAGGGGAAGGCACGGTCAGGTGAGGCAAGGATAAGGCACGACAATGCAAGGCTAGGCAATGCACGGCAAGGCAAGGAAAGAGTAACGGAAGGAAAGGAATGCAAGTCAAAGCCAGGAAAGGTAAGTGAAACAAAAGGCACGCCACGGCAAGGGGAAACAAGGCTAAGGCACAACAACGCATGGCTAGGCAATGCACGGCAAGGCAAGGAAAGGGTAACGCAAGGCAAGGCACGGTGAGGCTAGGCAAGGCTAATGCACGACAACGCAAGGCTAGGCAATGCACGACAATGCAAGGAAAGCTTAAAGCAAAGGAAGGCACGGTCAGGCGAGATAAGGCTAAGGCACGACAACGCAAGGCTAGGCAATGCACGGAAGGCAAGCAAAGAGTAACGGAAGGTACGGAAGGCAAGGGAAAGCAAGGAAAGGCAATGGAAACGGAAGGAACGGCACGGCAAGGGGAAACAAGGCTAAGGCACGACAACGCACGCTAGGCAATGCAAGGCAAGGCAAGGAAAGGGTAACGCATGGGAAAGCACGGTCAGGCGAGGCAAGGCTAAGGCATGACAACGCAAGGCTAGGCAATGCACGGAAAGCAAGCAAAGAGTAACGGAACGCAAGGAAGGCAAGGGAAAGCAAGGGAAGGTAAGGGTAACGGAAGGAACGGCACGGCAAGGGGAAACAAGGCTAAGGCAGGACAACGCACGGCTAGGCAATGCACGGCAAGGCAAGCAAAGGGTAACGCAAGGCAAGGCACGGTGAGGCTAGGCAAGGCTAATGCACGAAAACGCAAGGCTAGGCAATGCACGACAATGCAAGGAAAGCTTAAAGCAAAGGAAGGCAACGTCAGGCGAGATAAGGCAAAGGCACGACAACGCAAGGCTAGGCAATTCAGGGAAGGCAAGCAAAGAGTAACGGAAGGTAAGCAAGGCAAGGAAAAGCAAGGAAAGGCAAGGGTAACGGAAGGAACGGCACGGCAAGGGGAAACAAGTCTAAGGCACGACACCGAACGCTAGGCAATGAACGGCAAGGCAAGGAAAGGGTAACGCATGGGAAAGCACGGTCAGGCGAGGCAAGGCTAAGGCACGACAACGCAAGGCTAGGCAATGCACGGAAGGCAAGCAAAGAGTAACGGAAGGGAAGGAAGGTAAGGGAAAGCAAGGAAAGGCAAGTGTAACGGAAGGAACGGCACGGCAAGGGGAAACAAGTCTAAGGCACGACAACGCACGCTAGGCAATGCACGGCAAGGCAAGGAAAGGGTAACGCATGGGAAAGCACGGTCAGGCGAGGCAAGGCTAAGGCATGACAACGCAAGGCTAGGCAATGCACGGAAAGCAAGCAAAGAGTAACGGAACGCAAGGAAGGCAAGGGAAAGCAAGGGAAGGCAAGGGTAACGGAAGGAACGGCACGGCAAGGGGTAAGAAGGCTAAGGCACGACAACGAAGGGCTAGGCAATGCACGGCAAGGCAAGGAAAGGGTAACGCAGGGGAAGGCACGGTCAGGTGGGGCAAGGATAAGGCACGACAATGCAAGGCTAGGCAATGCACGGCAAGGCAAGCAAAGGGTAACGCAAGGCAAGGCACGGTGAGGCTAGGCAAGGCTAATGCACGAAAATGCAAGGCTAGGCAATGCACGGAAGGCAAGCAAAGAGTAACGGAAGGTAAGGCAAAGCAAGGAAAGGCAAGGGTAACGGAAGGAACGGCACGGCAAGGGGAAACAAGTCTAAGGCACGACACCGAACGTTAGGCAATGAACGGCAAGGCAAGGAAAGGGTAACGCATGGGAAAGCACGGTCAGGCGAGGCAAGGCTAAGGCACGACAACGCAAGGCTAGGCAATGCACGGAAGGCAAGCAAAGAGTAACGGAAGGTAAGGAAGGCAAGGGCAAGCAAGGAAAGGCAAGTGTAACGGAAGGAACCGCACGGCAAGGGGAAACAAGGCTAAGGCACGACAACGCACGCTAGGCAATGCACGGCAAGGCAAGGAAAGGGTAACGCATGGGAAAGCACGGTCAGGCGAGGCAAGGCTAAGGCATGACAACGCAAGGCTAGGCAATGCACGGAAAGCAAGCAAAGAGTAACGGAACGCAAGGAAGGCAAGGGAAAGCAAGGGAAGGCAAGGGTAACGGAAGGAACGGCACGGCAAGGGGTAAGAAGGCTAAGGCACGACAACGCAGGGCTAGGCAATGCACGGCAAGGCAAGGAAAGGGTAACGCAGGGGAAGGCACGGTCAAGTGAGGCAAGGATAAGGCACGACAATGCAAGGCTAGGCAATGCACGGCAAGGCAAGGAAAGTGTAACGGAAGGTAAGGAAGGCAAGGGAAAGCAAAGAAAGGCAAGGGTAACGGAAGGAACGGCACGGCAAGGGGAAACAAGGCTAAGGCACGACAACGCACGGCTAGGCAATGCACGGCAAGGCAAGCAAAGGGTAACGCAAGGAAAGGCACGGTGAGGCTAGGCAAGGCTAATCCACGAAAACGCAAGGCTAGGCGATGCACGACAATGCAAGGAAAGCTTAAAGCAAAGGAAGGCAAGGTCAGGCGAGATAAGGCAAAGGCACGACAACGCAAGGCTAGGCAATTCAGGGAAGGCAAGCAAAGAGTAACGGAAGGTAAGCAAGGCAAGGAAAAGCAAGGAAAGGCAACGGTAACGGAAGGAACGGCACGGCAAGGGGGAAAAAGTCTAAGGCACGACACCGAACGCTAGGCAATGAACGGCAAGGCAAGGAAAGGGTAACGCATGGGAAAGCACGGTCAGGGGAAACAAGGCTAAGGCACGACAACGCACGGCTAGGCAATGCACGACAATGCAAGGAAAGCTTAAAGCAAAGGAAGGCAACGTCAGGCGAGATAAGGCAAAGGCACGACAACGCAAGGCTAGGCAATTCAGGGAAGGCAAGCAAAGAGTAACGGAAGGTAAGCAAGGCAAGGAAAAGCAAGGAAAGGCAAGGGTAACGGAAGGAACGGCACGGCAAGGGGAAACAAGTCTAAGGCACGACACCGAACGCTAGGCAATGAACGGCAAGGCAAGGAAAGGGTAACGCATGGGAAAGCACGGTCAGGCGAGGCAAGGCTAAGGCACGACCACGCAAGGCTAGGCAATGCACGGAAGGCAAGCAAAGAGTAACGGAACGCAAGGAAGGCAAGGGAAAGCAAGGAAAGGCAAGTGTAACGGAAGGAACGGCACGGCAAGGGGAAACAAGGCTAAGGCACGACAACGCACGGTAGGCAATGCACGGCAAGGCAAGGAAAGGGTAACGCATGGGAAAGCACGGTCAGGCGAGGCAAGGCTAAGGCACGACAACCCAAGGCTAGGCAATGCACGGAAGGCAAGCAAAGGGTAACGCAAGGCAAGGCACGGTGAGGCTAGGCAAGGCTAATGCACGACAACGCAAGGCTAGGCAATGCACGGAAGGCAAGCAAAGAGTAACGGAATGTAAGGAAGGCAAGGGAAAGCAAGGAAAGGCAATGGTAACGGAAGGAACGGCACGGCAAGGGGAAACAAGGCTAAGGCACGACAACGCACGCTAGGCAATGCACGGCAAGGCAAGGAAAGGGTAACGCATGGGAAAGCACGGTGAGGCGAGCCAAGGCTAAGGCACGACAACCCAACGCTAGGCAATGCACGATGGCAAGCAAAGAGAAACGGAAGGTAAGGAAGGAAATGGAAAGCAAAGAAAGGCAAGTGTAACGGAAGGAACGGCACGGCAAGGGGAAACAAGGCTAAGGCACGACAACGCACGGCTAGGCAATGCACGGCAAGGCAAGCAAAGGGTAACGCAAGGAAAGGCACGGTGAGGCTAGGCAAGGCTAATGCACGAAAACGCAAGGCTAGGCGATGCACGACAATGCAAGGAAAGCTTAAAGCAAAGGAAGTCAAGGTCAGGCAGGTTAAGGCTAAGGCACGACAACGCAAGGCTAGGAAATTCAGGGAAGGCAAGCAAAGAGTAACGGAATGTAAGGAAGGCAAGGGAAAGCAAGGAAAGGCAAGTGTAACGGAAGGAACGGCACGGCAAGGGGAAACAAGGCTAAGGCACGACAACGCACGGCTAGGAAATGCACGGCAAGGCAAGGAAAGGGTAACGCAAGGCAAGGCACGGTGAGGCTAGGCAAGGCTAATGCACGACAACGCAAGGCTAGGCAATGCACGACAATGCAAGGAAAGCTTAAAGCAAAGGAAGGCACGGTCAGGCGAGATAAGGCTAAGGCACGACAACGCAAGGCTAGGCAATGCAGGGAAGGCAAGCAAAGAGTAACGGAAGATAAGCAAGGCAAGGAAAAGCAAGAAAAGGCAAGGGTAACGGAAGGAACTGCACGGCAAGGGGAAACAAGGCTAAGGCACGGCAACGCAGGCTAGGCAATGCACGGCAAGGCAAGGAAAGGGTAACGCAGGGGAAGGCACGGTCAGGTGGAGGCAAGGATAAGGCACGACAATGCAAGGCTAGGCAATGCACGGCAAGGCAAGCAAAGGGTAACGCAAGGCAAGGCACGGTGAGGCTAGGCAAGGCTAATGCACGACAACGCAAGGCTAGGCAATGCACGGAAGGCAAGCAAAGAGTAACGGAAGGTAAGGAAGGCAAGGGAAAGCAAGGAAAGGCAAGTGTAACGGAAGGAACGGCACGGCAAGGGGAAACAAGGCTAAGGCACGACAACGCACGCTAGGCAATGCACGGCAAGGCAAGGAAAGGGTAACGCATGGGAAAGCACGGTCAGGCGAGGCAAGGCTACGGCATGACAACGCAAGGCTAGGCAATGCACGGAAAGCAAGCAAAGAGTAACGGAACGCAAGGAAGGCAAGGGAAAGCAAGGGAAGGCAAGGGTAACGGAAGGAACGGCACGGCAAGGGGTAAGAAGGCTAAGGCACGACAACGCAGGGCTAGGCAATGCACGGCAAGGCAAGGAAAGGGTAACGCAGGGGAAGGCACGGTCAGGTGAGGCAAGGATAAGGCACGACAATGCAAGGCTAGGCAATGCACGGCAAGGCAAGGAAAGAGTAACGGAAGGTAAGGAAGGCAAGGGAAAGCAAAGAAAGGCAAGGGTAACGGAAGGAACGGCACGGCAAGGAGAAACAAGGCTAAGGCACGACAACGCACGGCTAGGCAATGCACGGCAAGGCAAGCAAAGGGTAACGCAAGGAAAGGCACGGTGAGGCTAGGCAAGGCTAATGCACGAAAACGCAAGGCTAGGCGATGCACGACAATGCAAGGAAAGCTTAAAGCAAAGAAGGCAAGGTCAGGCGAGATAAGGCTAAGGCACGACAACGCAAGGCTAGGAAATTCAGGGAAGGCAAGCAAAGAGTAACGGAAGGTAAGCTAGGCAAGGAAAAGGAAGGACAGGCCAGGGTAAGGGAAGGAACGGCACGGCAAGGGGAAACAAGTCTAAGGCACGACACCGAACGCTAGGCAATGAACGGCAAGGCAAGGAAAGTGTAACGCATTTGAAAGCACGGTCAGGCGAGGCAAGGCTAAGGAAAGCCAACGCAAGGCTAGGCAATGCACGGAAAGCAAGCAAGGAGTAACGGAATGCAAGGAAGGAAAGGGAAAGCAAGGGAAGGCAAGGGTAACGGAAGGAACGGCACGGCAAGGGGTAACAAGGCTAAGGCACGACAACACACGGCTAGGAAATGCAGGGCAAGGCAAGGAAAGGGTAACGCAAGGCAAGGCACGGTGAGGCTAGGCAAGGTTAATGCACGACAACGCAAGGCTAGGCAATGCACGACAATGCAAGGAAAGCTTAAAGCAAAGGAAGGCACGGTCAGGCGAGATAAGGCTAAGGCACGGCAACGCAAGGCTAGGCAATGCACGGAAGGCAAGGAAAGAGTAACGGAAGGTAAGGAAGGCAAGGGAAAGCAAGGAAAGGCAATGGTAACGGAAGGAACGGCACGGCAAGGGGAAACAAGGCTAAGGCACGACAACGCACGCTAGGCAATGCACGGCAAGGCAAGGAAAGGGTAACGCATGGGAAAGCACGGTCAGGCGAGGCAAGGCTAAGGCACGACAACGCAAGGCTAGGCAATGCACGGTAAGGCAAGGAAATGGAAAGCAAAGAAAGGCAAGTGTAACGGAAGGAACCGCACGGCAAGGGGAAACAAGGCTAAGGCACGACAAGGCACGGCTAGGCAATGCACGGCAAGGCAAGCAAAGGGTAACGCATGGGAAAGCACGGTCAGGCGAGGCAAGGCTAAGGCATGACAACGCAAGGCTAGGCAATGCACGGAAAGCAAGCAAAGAGTAACGGAACGCAAGGAAGGCAAGGGAAAGCAAGGGAAGGTAAGGGTAACGGAAGGAACGGCACGGCAAGGGGAAACAAGGCTAAGGCAGGACAACGCACGGCTAGGCAATGCACGGCAAGGCAAGCAAAGGGTAACGCAAGGCAAGGCACGGTGAGGCTAGGCAAGGCTAATGCACGAAAACGCAAGGCTAGGCAATGCACGACAATGCAAGGAAAGCTTAAAGCCAAGGAAGGCAACGTCAGGCGAGATAAGGCAAAGGCACGACAACGCAAGGCTAGGCAATTCAGGGAAGGCAAGCAAAGAGTAACGGAAGGTAAGCAAGGCAAGGAAAAGCAAGGAAAGGCAAGGGTAACGGAAGGAACGGCACGGCAAGGGGAAACAAGTCTAAGGCACGACACCGAACGCTAGGCAATGAACGGCAAGGCAAGGAAAGGGTAACGCATGGGAAAGCACGGTCAGGCGAGGCAAGGCTAAGGCACGACAACGCAAGGCTAGGCAATGCACGGAAGGCAAGCAAAGAGTAACGGAAGGGAAGGAAGGTAAGGGAAAGCAAGGAAAGGCAAGTGTAACGGAAGGAACGGCACGGCAAGGGGAAACAAGTCTAAGGCACGACAACGCACGCTAGGCAATGCACGGCAAGGCAAGGAAAGGGTAACGCATGGGAAAGCACGGTCAGGCGAGGCAAGGCTAAGGCATGACAACGCAAGGCTAGGCAATGCACGGAAATCAAGCAAAGAGTAACGGAACGCAAGGAAGGCAAGGGAAAGCAAGGGAAGGCAAGGGTAACGGAAGGAACGGCACGGCAAGGGGTAAGAAGGCTAAGGCACGACAACGAAGGGCTAGGCAATGCACGGCAAGGCAAGGAAAGGGTAACGCAGGGGAAGGCACGGTCAGGTGGGGCAAGGATAAGGCACGACAATGCAAGGCTAGGCAATGCACGGCAAGGCAAGCAAAGGGGAACTCAAGGCAAGGCACGGTGAGGCTAGGCAAGGCTAATGCACGACAACGCAAGGCTAGGCAATGCACGGAAGGCAAGCAAAGAGTAACGGAAGGTAAGGAAGGCAAGGGAAAGCAAGGAAAGGCAAGTGTAACGGAAGGAACGGCACGGCAAGGGGAAACAAGGCTAAGGCACGACAACGCACGCTAGGCAATGCACGGCAAGGCAAGGAAAGGGTAACGCATGGGAAAGCACGGTCAGGCGAGGCAAGGCTACGGCATGACAACGCAAGGCTAGGCAATGCACGGAAAGCAAGCAAAGAGTAACGGAACGCAAGGAAGGCAAGGGAAAGCAAGGGAAGGCAAGGGTAACGGAAGGAACGGCACGGCAAGGGGTAAGAAGGCTAAGGCACGACAACGCAGGGCTAGGCAATGCACGGCAAGGCAAGGAAAGGGTAACGCAGGGGAAGGCACGGTCAGGGGAGGCAAGGATAAGGCACGACAATGCAAGGCTAGGCAATGCACGGCAAGGCAAGGAAAGAGTAACGGATGGTAAGGAAGGCAAGGGAAAGCAAAGAAAGGCAAGGGTAACGGAAGGAACGGCACGGCAAGGAGAAACAAGGCTAAGGCACGACAACGCACGGCTAGGCAATGCACGGCAAGGCAAGCAAAGGGTAACGCAAGGAAAGGCACGGTGAGGCTAGGCAAGGCTAATGCACGAAAACGCAAGGCTAGGCGATGCACGACAATGCAAGGAAAGCTTAAAGCAAAGAAGGCAAGGTCAGGCGAGATAAGGCTAAGGCACGACAACGCAAGGCTAGGAAATTCAGGGAAGGCAAGCAATGAGTAACGGAAGGTAAGCTAGGCAAGGAAAAGGAAGGACAGGCCAGGGTAAGGGAAGGAACGGCACGGCAAGGGGAAACAAGTCTAAGGCACGACACCGAACGCTAGGCAATGAACGGCAAGGCAAGGAAAGTGTAACGCATTTGAAAGCACGGTCAGGCGAGGCAAGGCTAAGGAAAGCCAACGCAAGGCTAGGCAATGCACGGAAAGCAAGCAAGGAGTAACGGAATGCAAGGAAGGAAAGGGAAAGCAAGGGAAGGCAAGGGTAACGGAAGGAACGGCACGGCAAGGGGTAACAAGGCTAAGGCACGACAACACACGGCTAGGAAATGCACGGCAAGGCAAGGAAAAGGTAACGCAAGGCAAGGCACGGTGAGGCTAGGCAAGGTTAATGCACGACAACGCAAGGCTAGGCAATGCACGACAATGCAAGGAAAGCTTAAAGCAAAGGAAGGCACGGTCAGGCGAGGCAAGGCTAAGGAAAGCCAACGCAAGGCTAGGCAATTCACGGAAGGCAAGCAAAGAGTAACGGAAGGTAAGGAAGGCAAGGGAAAGCAAGGAAAGGCAATGGTAACGGAAGGAACGGCACGGCAAGGGGAAACAAGGCTAAGGCACGACAACGCACGCTAGGCAATGCACGGCAAGGCAAGGAAAGGGTAACGCATGGGAAAGCACGGTCAGGCGAGGCAAGGCTAAGGCACGACAACGCAAGGCTAGGCAATGCACGGAAGGCAAGCAAAGAGAAACGGAAGGTAAGGAAGGAAATGGAAAGCAAAGAAAGCCAAGTGTAACGGAAGGAACGGCACGGCAAGGGGAAACAAGGCTAAGGCACGACAAGGCACGGCTAGGCAATGCACGGCAAGGCAAGCAAAGGGTAACGCAAGGAAAGGCACGGTGAGGCTAGGCAAGGCTAATGCACGAAAACGCAAGGCTAGGCGATGCACGACAATGCAAGGAAAGCTTAAAGCAAAGGAAGGCAAGGTCAGGCGAGATAAGGTTAAGGCACGACAACGCAAGGCAAGGAAATTCAGGGAAGGCAAGCAAAGAGTAACGGAATGTAAGGAAGGCAAGGGAAAGCAAGGAAAGGCAAGTGTAACGGAAGGAACGGCACGGCAAGGCGAAACAAGGCTAAGGCACGACAACGCACGGCTAGGAAATGCACGGCAAGTCAAGGAAAAGGTAACGCATGGGAAAGCATGGTCAGGCGAGGCAAGGCTAAGGCATGACAACGCAAGGCTAGGCAATGCACGGAAAGCAAGCAAAGAGTAACGGAACGAAAGGAAGGCAAGGGAAAGCAAGGAAAGGCAAGTGTAACGGAAGGAACGGCACGGCAAGGGGAAACAAGGCTAAGGCACGACAACGCACGGCTAGGCAATGCACGGGAAGGGAAGGAAAGGGTAACGCATGGGAAAGCACGGTCAGGCGATGCAAGGCTAAGGCATGACAACGCAAGGCTTGGCAATGCACGGAAAGCAAGCAAAGAGTAACGGAACGTAAGGAAGGCAATGGAAAGCAAGGGAAGGCAAGGGTAACGGAAGGAACGGCACGGCAAGGGGTAACAAGGCTAAGGCACGGCAACGCAGGGCTAGGAAATGCACGGCAAGGCAAGGAAAGGGTAACACAGGGGAAGGCACGGTCAGGTGAGGCAAGGATAAGGCACGACAATGCAAGGCTAGGCAATGCACGGCAAGGCAAGGAAAGAGTAACGGAAGGAAAGGAAGGCAAGTCAAAGCCAGGAAAGGTAAGTGAAACAAAAGGCACGCCACGGCAAGGGGAAACAAGGCTAAGGCACAACAACGCATGGCTAGGCAATGCACGGCAAGGCAAGGAAAGGGTAACGCAAGGCAAGGCACGGTGAGGCTAGGCAAGGCTAATGCACGACAACGCAAGGCTAGGCAATGCACGACAATGCAAGGAAAGCTTAAAGCAAAGGAAGGCACGGTCAGGCGAGATAAGGCTAAGGCACGACAACGCAAGGCTAGGCAATGCACGGAAGGGAAGCAAAGAGTAACGGAAGGTAAGCAAGGCAAAGAAAAGCAAGGAAAGTCAAGGGGAACGGAAGGAACGGCACGGCAAGGGGAAACAAGGCTAAGTCACGGCAACGCAGGCTAGGCAATGCACGGCAAGGCAAGGAAAGGGTAACGCATGGGAAAGCACGGTCAGGCGAGGCAAGGCTAAGGCATGACAACGCAAGGCTAGGCAATGCACGGAAAGCAAGCAAAGAGTAACGGAACGCAAGGAAGGCAAGGGAAAGCAAGGGAAGGTAGGGGTAACGGAAGGAACGGCACGGCAAGGGGAAACACGGCTAAGGCAGGACAACGCACGGCTAGGCAATGCACGGCAAGGCAAGCAAAGGGTAACGCAAGGCAAGGCACGGTGAGGCTAGGCAAGGCTAATGCACGAAAACGCAAGGCTAGGCAATGCACGACAATGCAAGGAAAGCTTAAAGCAAAGGAAGGCAAGGTCAGGCGAGATAAGGCAAAGGCACGACAACGCAAGGCTAGGCAATTCAGGGAAGGCAAGCAAAGAGTAACGGAAGGTAAGCAAGGCAAGGAAAAGCAAGGAAAGGCAAGGGTAACGGAAGGAACGGCACGGCAAGGGGAAACAAGTCTAAGGCACGACACCGAACGCTAGGCAATGAACGGCAAAGCAAGGAAAGGGTAACGCATGGGAAAGCACGGTCAGGCGAGGCAAGGCTAAGCCACGACAACGCAAGGCTAGGGAAGGCAAGCAAAGAGTAACGGAAGGGAAGGAAGGTAAGGGAAAGCAAGGAAAGGCAAGTGTACCGGAAGGAACGGCACGGCAAGGGGAAACAAGTCTAAGGCACGACAACGCACGCTAGGCAATGCACGGCAAGGCAAGGAAAGGGTAACGCATGGGAAAGCACGGTCAGGCGAGGCAAGGCTAAGGCATGACAACGCAAGGCTAGGCAATGCACGGAAAGCAAGCAAAGAGTAACGGAACGCAAGGAAGGCAAGGGAAAGCAAGGGAAGGCAAGGGTAACGGAAGGAACGGCACGGCAAGGGGTAAGAAGGCTAAGGCACGACAACGAAGGGCTAGGCAATGCACGGCAAGGCAAGGAAAGGGTACCGCAGGGGAAGGCACGGTCAGGTGAGGCAAGGATAAGGCACGACAACGCAAGGCTAGGCAATGCACGGCAAGGCAAGGAAAGGGTAACGCAAGGCAAGGCACGGTGAGGCTAGGCAAGGAAAATGCACGACAACGCAAGGCTAGGCAATGCACGGAAGGCAAGCAAAGAGTAACGGAAGGTAAGGAAGGCAAGGGAAAGCAAGGAAAGGCAAGTGTAACGGAAGGAACGGCACGGCAAGGGGAAACAAGGCTAAGGCACGACAACGCACGCTAGGCAATGCACGGCAAGGCAAGGAAAGGGTAACGCATGGGAAAGCACGGTCAGGCGAGGCAAGGCTACGGCATGACAACGCAAGGCTAGGCAATGCACGGAAAGCAAGCAAAGAGTAACGGAACGCAAGGAAGGCAAGGGAAAGCAAGGGAAGTCAAGGGTAACGGAAGGAACGGCACGGCAAGGGGTAAGAAGGCTAAGGCACGACAACGCAGGGCTAGGCAATGCACGGCAAGGCAAGGAAAGGGTAACGCAGGGGAAGGCACGGTCAGGTGAGGCAAGGATAAGGCACGACAATGCAAGGCTAGGCAATGCACGGCAAGGCAAGGAATGAGTAACGGAAGGTAAGGAAGGCAAGGGAAAGCAAAGAAAGGCAAGGGTAACGGAAGGAACGGCACGGCAAGGAGAAACAAGGCTAAGGCACGACAACGCACGGCTAGGCAATGCACGGCAAGGCAAGCAAAGGGTAACGCAAGGAAAGGCACGGTGAGGCTAGGCAAGGCTAATGCACGAAAACGCAAGGCTAGGCGATGCACGACAATGCAAGGAAAGCTTAAAGCAAAGAAGGCAAGGTCAGGCGAGATAAGGCTAAGGCACGACAACGCAAGGCTAGGAAATTCAGGGAAGGCAAGCAAAGAGTAACGGAAGGTAAGCTAGGCAAGGAAAAGGAAGGACAGGCCAGGGTAAGGGAAGGAACGGCACGGCAAGGTGAAACAAGTCTAAGGCACGACACCGAACGCTAGGCAATGAACGGCAAGGCAAGGAAAGTGTAACGCATTTGAAAGCACGGTCAGGCGAGGCAAGGCTAAGGAAAGCCAACGCAAGGCTAGGCAATGCACGGAAAGCAAGCAAGGAGTAACGGAATGCAAGGAAGGAAAGGGAAAGCAAGGGAAGGCAAGGGTAACGGAAGGAACGGCACGGCAGGGTGTAACAAGGCTAAGGCACGACAACACACGGCTAGGAAATGCACGGCAAGGCAAGGAAAAGGTAACGCAAGGCAAGGCACGGTGAGGCTAGGCAAGGTTAATGCACGACAACGCAAGGTTAGGCAATGCACGACAATGCAAGGAAAGCTTAAAGCAAAGGAAGGCACGGTCAGGCGAGATAAGGCTAAGGCACGACAACGCAAGGCTAGGCAATGCACGGAAGGCAAGCAAAGAGTAACGGAAGGTAAGGAAGGCAAGGGAAAGCAAGGAAAGGCAATGGTAACGGAAGGAACGGCACGGCAAGGAGAAACAAGGCTAAGGCACGACAACGCACGCTAGGCAATGCACGGCAAGGCAAGGAAAGGGTAACGCATGGGAAAGCACGGTCAGGCGAGCCAAGGCTAAGGCACGACAACCCAAGGCTAGGCAATGCACGGAAGGCAAGCAAAGAGAAACGGAAGGTAAGGAAGGAAATGGAAAGCAAAGAAAGGCAAGTGTAACGGAAGGAACGGCACGGCAAGGGGAAACAAGGCTAAGGCACGACAAGGCACGGCTAGGCAATGCACGGCAAGGCAAGCAAAGGGTAACGCAAGGAAAGGCACGGTGAGGCTAGGCAAGGCTAATGCACGAAAACGCAAGGCTAGGCGATGCACGACAATGCAAGGAAAGCTTAAAGCAAGGGAAGGCAAGGTCAGGCGAGATAAGGCTAAGGCACGACAACGCAAGGCTAGGAAATTCAGGGAAGGCAAGCAAAGAGTAACGGAATGTAAGGAAGGCAAGGGAAAGCAAGGAAAGGCAATGGTAACGGAAGGAACGGCACGGCAAGGCGAAACAAGGCTAAGGCACGACAACGCACGGCTAGGAAATGCACGGCAAGGCAAGGAAAAGGTAACGCATGGGAAAGCATGGTCAGGCGAGGCAAGGCTAAGGCATGACAACGCAAGGCTAGGCAATGCACGGAAAGCAAGCAAAGAGTAACGGAACGAAAGGAAGGCAAGGGAAAGCAAGGAAAGGCAAGTGTAACGGAAGGAACGGCACGCCAAGGGGAAACAAGGCTAAGGCACGACAACGCACGGCTAGGCAATGCACGGGAAGGGAAGGAAAGGGTAACGCATGGGAAAGCACGGTCAGGCGAGGCAAGGCTAAGGCATGACAACGCAAGGCTAGGCAATGCACGGAAAGCAAGCAAAGAGTAACGGAACGCAAGGAAGGCAAGGGAAAGCAAGGGAAGGTAAGGGTAACGGAAGGAACGGCACGGCAAGGGGAAACAAGGCTAAGGCAGGACAACGCACGGCTAGGCAATGCACGGCAAGGCAAGCAAAGGGTAACGCAAGGCAAGGCACGGTGAGGCTAGGCAAGGCTAATGCACGAAAACGCAAGGCTAGGCAATGCACGACAATGCAAGGAAAGCTTAAAGCAAAGGAAGGCAAGGTCAGGCGAGATAAGGCAAAGGCACGACAACGCAAGGCTAGGCAATTCAGGGAAGGCAAGCAAAGAGTAACGGAAGGTAAGCAAGGCAAGGAAAAGCAAGGAAAGGCAAGGGTAACGGAAGGAACGGCACGGCAAGGGGAAACAAGTCTAAGGCACGACACCGAACGCTAGGCAATGAACGGCAAGGCAAGGAAAGGGTAACGCATGGGAAAGCACGGTCAGGCGAGGCAAGGCTAAGGCACGACAACGCAAGGCTAGGCAATGCACGGAAGGCAAGCAAAGAGTAACGGAAGGGAAGGAAGGTAAGGGAAAGCAAGGAAAGGCAAGTGTAACGGAAGGAACGGCACGGCAAGGGGAAACAAGTCTAAGGCACGACAACGCACGCTAGGCAATGCACGGCAAGGCAAGGAAAGGGTAACGCATGGGAAAGCACGGTCAGGCGAGGCAAGGCTAAGGCATGACAACGCAAGGCTAGGCAATGCACGGAAAGCAAGCAAAGAGTAACGGAACGCAAGGAAGGCAAGGGAAAGCAAGGGAAGGCAAGGGTAACGGAAGGAACGGCACGGCAAGGGGTAAGAAGGCTAAGGCACGACAACGAAGGGCTAGGCAATGCACGGCAAGGCAAGGAAAGGGTACCGCAGGGGAAGGCACGGTCAGGTGGGGCAAGGATAAGGCACGACAATGCAAGGCTAGGCAATGCACGGCAAGGCAAGCAAAGGGTAACGCAAGGCAAGGCACGGTGAGGCTAGGCAAGGCTAATGCACGACAACGCAAGGCTAGGCAATGTACGGAAGGCAAGCAAAGAGTAACGGAAGGTAAGGAAGGCAAGGGAAAGCAAGGGAAGGCAAGGGTAACGGAAGGAACGGCACGGCAAGGGGAAACAAGGCTAAGGCACGACAACGCACGCTAGGCAATGCACGGCAAGGCAAGGAAAGGGTAACGCATGGGAAAGCACGGTCAGGCGAGGCAAGGCTACGGCATGACAACGCAAGGCTAGGCAATGCACGGAAAGCAAGCAAAGAGTAACGGAACGCAAGGAAGGCAAGGGAAAGCAAGGGAAGTCAAGGGTAACGGAAGGAACGGCACGGCAAGGGGTAAGAAGGCTAAGGCACGGCAACGCAGGGCTAGGCAATGCACGGCAAGGCAAGGAAAGGGTAACGCAGGGGAAGGCACGTTCAGGTGAGGCAAGGATAAGGCACGACAATGCAAGGCTTGGCAATGCACGGCAAGGCAAGGAAAGAGTAACGGAAGGAAAGGAAGGCAAGGGAAAGCAAGGAAAGGCAAGGGTAACGGAAGGAACGGCACGGCAAGGGGAAACAAGGCTAAGGCACGACAACGCACGGCTAGGCAATGCACGGCAAGGCAAGCAAAGGGTAACGCAAGGAAAGGCACGGTGAGGCTAGGCAAGGCTAATGCACGAAAACGCAAGGGTAGGCGATGCACGACAATGCAAGGAAAGCTTAAAGCAAAGAAGGCAAGGTCAGGCGAGATAAGGCTAAGGCACGACAACGCAAGGCTAGGAAATTCAGGGAAGGCAAGCAAAGAGTAACGGAAGGTAAGCTAGGCAAGGAAAAGGAAGGACAGGCCAGGGTAAGGGAAGGAACGGCACGGCAAGGTGAAACAAGTCTAAGGCACGACACCGAACGCTAGGCAATGAACGGCAAGGCAAGGCAAGGAAAGTGTAACGCATTTGAAAGCACGGTCAGGCGAGGCAAGGCTAAGGAAAGCCAACGCAAGGCTAGGCAATGCACGGAAAGCAAGCAAGGAGTAACGGAATGCAAGGAAGGAAAGGGAAAGCAAGGGAAGGCAAGGGTAACGGAAGGAACGGCACGGCAAGGGGTAACAAGGCTAAGACACGACAACACACGGCTAGGAAATGCACGGCAAGGCAAGGAAAAGGTAACGCAAGGCAAGGCACGGTGAGGCTAGGCAAGGTTAATGCACGACAACGCAAGGTTAGGCAATGCACGACAATGCAAGGAAAGCTTAAAGCAAAGGAAGGCACGGTCAGGCGAGATAAGGCTAAGGCACGACAACGCAAGGCTAGGCAATGCACGGAAGGCAAGCAAAGAGTAACGGAAGGTAAGGAAGGCAAGGGAAAGCAAGGAAAAGCAATGGTAACGGAAGGAACGGCACGGCAAGGAGAAACAAGGCTAAGGCACGACAACGCACGCTAGGCAATGCACGGCAAGGCAAGGAAAGGGTAACGCATGGGAAAGCACGGTCAGGGGAGCCAAGGCTAAGGCACGACAACCCAAGGCTAGGCAATGCACGGAAGGCAAGCAAAGAGAAACGGAAGGTAAGGAAGGAAATGGAAAGCAAAGAAAGGCAAGTGTAACGGAAGAAACGGCACGGCAAGGGGAAACAAGGCTAAGGCACGACAAGGCACGGCTAGGCAATGCACGGCAAGGCAAGCAAAGGGTAACGCAAGGAAAGGCACGGTGAGGCTAGGCAAGGCTAATGCACGAAAACGCAAGGCTAGGCGATGCACGACAATGCAAGGAAAGCTTAAAGCAAGGGAAGGCAAGGTCAGGGGAGATAAGGTTAAGGCACGACAACGCAAGGCTAGGAAATTCAGGGAAGGCAAGCAAAGAGTAACGGAATGTAAGGAAGGCAAGGGAAAGCAAGGAAAGGCAAGTGTAACGGAAGGAACGGCACGGCAAGGCGAAACAAGGCTAAGGCACGACAACGCACGGCTAGGAAATGCACGGCAAGGCAAGGAAAAGGTAACGCATGGGAAAGCATGGTCAGGCGAGGCAAGGCTAAGGCATGACAACGCAAGGCTAGGCAATGCACGGAAAGCAAGCAAAGAGTAACGGAACGAAAGGAAGGCAAGGGAAAGCAAGGAAAGGCAAGTGTAACGGAAGGAACGGCACGGCAAGGGGAAACAAGGCTAAGGCACGACAACGCACGGCTAGGCAATGCACGGGAAGGGAAGGAAAGGGTAACGCATGGGAAAGCACGGTCAGGCGATGCAAGGCTAAGGCATGACAACGCAAGGCTTGGCAATGCACGGAAAGCAAGCAAAGAGTAACGGAACGTAAGGAAGGCAATGGAAAGCAAGGGAAGGCAAGGGTAACGGAAGGAACGGCACGGAAAGGGGTAACAAGGCTAAGGCACGGCAACGCAGGGCTAGGAAATGCACGGCAAGGCAAGGAAAGGGTAACGCAGGGGAAGGCACGGTCAGGTGAGGCAAGGATAAGGCACGACAATGCAAGGCTAGGCAATGCACGGCAAGGCAAGGAAAGAGTAACGGAAGGAAAGGAAGGCAAGTCAAAGCCAGGAAATGTAAGTGAAACAAAAGGCACGCCACGGCAAGGGGAAACAAGGCTAAGGCACAACAACGCATGGCTAGGCAATGCACGGCAAGGCAAGGAAAGGGTAACGCAAGGCAAGGCACGGTGAGGCTAGGCAAGACTAATGCACGACAACGCAAGGCTAGGCAATGCACGACAATGCAAGGAAAGCTTAAAGCAAAGGAAGGCACGGTCAGGCGAGATAAGGCTAAGGCACGACAACGCAAGGCTAGGCAATGCACGGAAGGGAAGCAAAGAGTAACGGAAGGTAAGCAAGGCAAAGAAAAGCAAGGAAAGTCAAGGGGAACGGAAGGAACGGCACGGCAAGGGGAAACAAGGCTAAGGCACGGCAACGCAGGCTAGGCAATGCACGGCAAGGCAAGGAAAGGGTAACGCATGGGAAAGCACGGTCAGGCGAGGCAAGGCTAAGGCATGACAACGCAAGGCTAGGCAATGCACGGAAAGCAAGCAAAGAGTAACGGAACACAAGGAAGGCAAGGGAAAGCAAGGGAAGGTAAGGGTAACGGAAGGAACGGCACGGCAAGGGGAAACAAGGCTAAGGCAGGACAACGTACGGCTAGGCAATGCACGGCAAGGCAAGCAAAGGGTAACGCAAGGCAAGGCACGGTGAGGCTAGGCAAGGCTAATGCACGAAAACGCAAGGCTAGGCAATGCACGACAATGCAAGGAAAGCTTAAAGCAAAGGAAGGCAAGGTCAGGCGAGATAAGGCAAAGGCACGACAACGCAAGGCTAGGCAATTCAGGGAAGGCAAGCAAAGAGTAACGGAAGGTAAGCAAGGCAAGGAAAAGCAAGGAAAGGCAAGGGTAACGGAAAGAACGGCACGGCAAGGGGAAACAAGTCTAAGGCACGACACCGAACGCTAGGCAATGAACGGCAAGGCAAGGAAAGGGTAACGCATGGGAAAGCACGGTCAGGCGAGGCAAGGCTAAGGCACGACAACGCAAGGCTAGGCAATGCACGGAAGGCAAGCAAAGAGTAACGGAAGGGAAGGAAGGTAAGGGAAAGCAAGGAAAGGCAAGTGTAACGGAAGGAACGGCACGGCAAGGGGAAACAAGTCTAAGGCACGACAACGCACGCTAGGCAATGCACGGCAAGGCAAGGAAAGGGTAACGCATGGGAAAGCACGGTCAGGCGAGGCAAGGCTAAGGCATGACAACGCAAGGCTAGGCAATGCACGGAAAGCAAGCAAAGAGTAACGGAACGCAAGGAAGGCAAGGGAAAGCAAGGGAAGGCAAGGGTAACGGAAGGAACGGCACGGCAAGGGGTAAGAAGGCTAAGGCACGACAACGAAGGGCTAGGCAATGCACGGCAAGGCAAGGAAAGGGTAACGCAGGGGAAGGCACGGTCACGTGGGGCAAGGATAAGGCACCACAATGCAAGGCTAGGCAATGCACGGCAAGGCAAGCAAAGGGTAACGCAAGGCAAGGCACGGTGAGGCTAGGCAAGGCTAATGCACGACAACGCAAGGCTAGGCAATGCACGGAAGGCAAGCAAAGAGTAACGGAAGGTAAGGAAGGCAAGGGAAAGCAAGGAAAGGCAAGGGTAACGGAAGGAACGGCACGGCAAGGGGAAACAAGGCTAAGGCACGACAACGCACGGCTAGGTAATGCACGGCAAGGCAAGGAAAGGGTAACCCATGGGAAAGCACGGTCAGGCGAGGCAAGGCTAAGGTACGACAACGCAAGGCTAGGCAATGCACGGAAGGCAAGCAAAGAGTAACGGAAGGCAAGGAAGGCAAGGGAAAGCAAGGGAAGGCAAGGGTAACGGAAGGAACGGCACGGCAAGGGGTAAGAAGGCTAAGGCACGACAACGCAGGGCTAGGCAATGCACGGCAAGGCAAGGAAAGGGTAACGCAGGGGAAGGCACGGTCAGGTGAGGCAAGGATAAGGCACGACAATGCAAGGCTAGGCAATGCACGGCAAGGCAAGGAAAGAGTAACGGAAGGTAAGGAAGGCAAGGGAAAGCAAAGAAAGGCAAGGGTAACGGAAGGAACGGCACGGCAAGGAGAAACAAGGCTAAGGCACGACAACGCACGGCTAGGCAATGCATGGCAAGGCAAGCAAAGGGTAACGCAAGGAAAGGCACGGTGAGGCTAGGCAAGGCTAATGCACGAAAACGCAAGGCTAGGCGATGCACGACAATGCAAGGAAAGCTTAAAGCAAAGAAGGCAAGGTCAGGCGAGATAAGGCTAAGGCACGACAACGCAAGGCTAGGAAATTCAGGGAAGGCAAGCAAAGAGTAACGGAAGGTAAGCTAGGCAAGGAAAAGGAAGGACAGGCCAGGGTAAGGGAAGGAACGGCAGGGCAAGGGGAAACAAGTCTAAGGCACGACACCGAACGCTAGGCAATGAACGGCAAGGCAAGGAAAGTGTATCGCATTTGAAAGCACGGTCAGGCGAGGCAAGGCTAAGGAAAGCCAACGCAAGGCTAGGCAATGCACGGAAAGCAAGCAAGGAGTAACGGAATGCAAGGAAGGAAAGGGAAAGCAAGGGAAGGCAAGGGTAACGGAAGGAACGGCACGGCAAGGGGTAACAAGGCTAAGGCACGACAACACACGGCTAGGAAATGCACGGCAAGGCAAGGAAAAGGTAACGCAAGGCAAGGCACGGTGAGGCTAGGCAAGGTTAATGCACGACAACGCAAGGTTAGGCAATGCACGACAATGCAAGGAAAGCTTAAAGCAAAGGAAGGCACGGTCAGGCGAGATAAGGCTAAGGCACGACATCGCAAGGCTAGGCAATGCACGGAAGGCAAGCAAAGAGTAACGGAAGGTAAGGAAGGCAAGGGAAAGCAAGGAAAGGCAATGGGAACGGAAGGAACGGCACGGCAAGGGGAAACAAGGCTAAGGCACGACAACGCACGCTAGGCAATGCACGGCAAGGCAAGGAAAGGGTAACGCATGGGAAAGCACGGTCAGGCGAGCCAAGGCTAAGGCACGACAACCCAAGGCTAGGCAATGCACGGAAGGCAAGCAAAGAGAAACGGAAGGTAAGGAAGGAAATGGAAAGCAAAGAAAGGCAAGTGTAACGGAAGGAACGGCACGGCAAGGGGAAACAAGGCTAAGGCACGACAACGCAAGGCTAGGCAATGAACGGCAAGGCAAGGAAAGGGTAACGCAAGGCAAGGCACGGTAAGGCTAGGCAAGGCTAATGCACGACAACGCAAGGCTAGGCAATGCACGACAATGCAAGGAAGGCTTAAAGCAAAGGAAGGCAAGGTCAGGCGAGATAAGGTTAAGGCACGACAAGGCAAGGCTAGGAAATTCAGGGAAGGCAAGCAAAGAGTAACGGAATGTAAGGAAGGCAAGGGAAAGCAAGGAAAGGCAAGTGTAACGGAAGGAACGGCACGGCAAGGCGAAACAAGGCTAAGGCACGACAACGCACGGCTAGGCAATGCACGGGAAGGGAAGGAAAGGGTAACGCATGGGAAAGCACGGTCAGGCGATGCAAGGCTAAGGCATGACAACGCAAGGCTTGGCAATGCACGGAAAGCAAGCAAAGAGTAACGGAACGTAAGGAAGGCAATGGAAAGCAAGGGAAGGCAAGGGTAACGGAAGGAACGGCACGGCAAGGGGTAACAAGGCTAAGGCACGACAACACACGGCTAGGAAATGCACGGCAAGGCAAGGAAAGGGTAACGCAAGGCAAGGCACGGTGAGGCTAGGCAAGGCTAATGCACGACAACGCAAGGCTAGGCAATGCACGACAATGCAAGGAAAGCTTAAAGCAAAGGAAGGCACGGTCAGGCGAGGCAAGGATAAGGCACGACAATGCAAGGCTAGGCAATGCACGGCAAGGCAAGGAAAGAGTAACGGAAGGAAAGGAAGGCAAGGGAAAGCAAGGAAAGGCAATGGTAACGGAAGGAACGGCACGGCAAGGGGAAACAAGGCTAAGGCACGACAACGCACGCTAGGCAATGCACGGCAAGGCAAGGAAAGGGTAACGCATGGGAAAGCACGGTCAGGCGAGCCAAGGCTAAGGCACGACAACCCAAGGCTAGGCAATGCACGGAAGGCAAGCAAAGAGAAACGGAAGGTAAGGAAGGAAATGGAAAGCAAAGAAAGGCAAGTGTAACGGAAGGAACGGCACGGCAAGGGGAAACAAGGCTAAGGCACGACAAGGCACGGCTAGGCAATGCACGGCAAGGCAAGCAAAGGGTAACGCAAGGAAAGGCACGGTGAGGCTAGGCAAGGCTAATGCACGAAAACGCAAGGCTAGGCGATGCACGACAATGCAAGGAAGGCTTAAAGCAAAGGAAGGCAAGGTCAGGCGAGATAAGGTTAAGGCACGACAACGCAAGGCTAGGAAATTCAGGGAAGGCAAGCAAAGAGTAACGGAATGTAAGGAAGGCAAGGCAAGGAAAAAGTGTAACGGAAGGAACGGCACGGCAAGGGGAAACAAGGCTAAGGCACGGCAACGCACGGCTAGGAAATGCACGGCAAGGCAAGGAAAAGGTAACGCATGGGAAAGCATGGTCAGGCGAGGCAAGGCTAAGGCATGACAACGCAAGGCTAGGCAATGCACGGAAAGCAAGCAAAGAGTAACGGAACGAAAGGAAGGCAAGGGAAAGCAAGGAAAGGCAAGTGTAACGGAAGGAACGGCACGCCAAGGGGAAACAAGGCTAAGGCACGACAACGCACGGCTAGGCAATGCACGGGAAGTGAAGGAAAGGGAAACGTAAGGCAAGGTACGGTCAGGCAAGGCAAAGCTAAGGCACGACAACGCAAGGCTAGGCAATGCACGGCAAGCAAGCAAAGAGTAACGGAACGTAAGGAAGGCAATGGAAAGCAAGGGAAGGCAAGGGTAACGGAAAGAACGGCACGGCAAGGGGTAACAAGGCTAAGGCACGACAACGCAGGACTAGGGAATGCACGGCAAGGCAATGAAAGGATAACGCAAGGGAAGGCACGCTCAGGTGAGGCAAGGATAAGGCACGACAATGCAAGGCTAGGCAATGCACGGCAAGGCAAGGAAAGAGTAACGGAAGGAAAGGAAGGCAAGTCAAAGCCAGGAAAGGTAAGTGAAACAAAAGGCACGCCACGGCAAGGGAAACAAGGCTAAGGCACAACAACGCATGGCTAGGCAATGCACGGCAAGGCAAAGAAAGGGTAACGGAACGCAAGGAAGGCAAGGGAAAGCAAGGGAAGGTAAGGGTAACGGAAGGAACGGCACGGCAAGGGGAAACAAGGCTAAGGCAGGACAACGTACGGCTAGGCAATGCACGGCAAGGCAAGCAAAGGGTAACGCAAGGCAAGGCACGGTGAGGCTAGGCAAGGCTAATGCACGAAAACGCAAGGCTAGGCAATGCACGACAATGCAAGGAAAGCTTAAAGCAAAGGAAGGCAAGGTCAGGCGAGATAAGGCAAAGGCACGACAACGCAAGGCTAGGCAATTCAGGGAAGGCAAGCAAAGAGTAACGGAAGGTAAGCAAGGCAAGGAAAAGCAAGGAAAGGCAAGGGTAACGGAAGGAACGGCACGGCAAGGGGAAACAAGTCTAAGGCACGACACCGAACGCTAGGCAATGAACGGCAAGGCAAGGAAAGGGTAACGCATTTGAAAGCACGGTCAGGCGAGATAAGGCTAAGGCACGACAACGCAAGGCTAGGCAATGCACGGAAGGCAAGCAAAGAGTAACGGAAGGTAAGGAAGGCAAGGGAAAGCAAGGAAAGGCAAGGGTAACGGAAGGAACGGCACGGCAAGGGGAAACAAGTCTAAGGCACGACAACGCACGCTAGGCAATGCACGGCAAGGCAAGGAAAGGGTAACGCATGGGAAAGCACGGTCAGGCGAGTCAAGGCTAAGGCATGACAACGCAAGGCTAGGCAATGCACGGAAAGCAAGCAAAGAGTAACGGAACGCAAGGAAGGCAAGGGAAAGCAAGGGAAGGCAAGGGTAACGGAAGGAACGGCACGGCAAGGAGTAAGAAGGCTAAGGCACGACAACGAAGGGCTAGGCAATGCACGGCAAGGCAAGGAAAGGGTAACGCAAAGGAAGGCACGGTCAGGTGGGGCAAGGATAAGGCACGACAATGCAAGGCTAGGCAATGCACGGCAAGGCAAGCAAAGGGTATCGCAAGGCAAGGCACGGTGAGGCTAGGCAAGGCTAATGAACGAAAACGGAAGGCTAGGCAATGCACGACAATGCAAGGAAAGCTTAAAGCAAAGGAAGGCAAGGTCAGGCGAGATAAGGGAAAGGCACGACAACGCAAGGCTAGGCAATTCAGGGAAGGCAAGCAAAGAGTAACGGAAGGTAAGCAAGGCAAGGAAAAGCAAGGAAAGGCAAGGGTAACGGAAGGAACGGCACGGCAAGGGGAAACAAGTCTAAGGCACGACACCGAACGCTAGGCAATGAACGGCAAGGCAAGGAAAGGGTAACGCATGGGAAAGCACGGTCAGGCGAGGCAAGGCTAAGGCACGACAACGCAAGGCTAGGCAATGCACGGAAGGCAAGCAAAGAGTAACGGAAGGGAAGGAAGGCAAGGGAAAGCAAGGAAAGGCCAGTGTAACGGAAGGAACGGCACGGCAAGGGGAAACAAGTATAAGGCACGACAACGCACGCTAGGCAATGCACGGCAAGGCAAGGAAAGGGTAACGCATGGGAAAGCACGGTCAGGTGAGGCAAGGCTAAGGCATGACAACGCAAGGCTAGGCAATGCACGGAAAGCAAGCAAAGAGTAACGGAACGCAAGGAAGGCAAGGGAAAGCAAGGGAAGGCAAGGGTAACGGAAGGAACGGCACGGCAAGGGGTAAGAAGGCTAAGGCACGACAACGCAGGGCTAGGCAATGCACGGCAAGGCAAGGAAAGGGTAACGCAGGGGAAGGCACGGTCAGGTGAGGCAAGGATAAGGCACGACAATGGAAGGCTAGGCAATGCACGGCAAGGCAAGGAAAGAGTAACGGAAGGTAAGGAAGGCAAGGGAAAGCAAGGAAAGGCAAGTGTAACGGAAGGAACGGCACGGCAAGGGGAAACAAGGCTAAGGCACGACAACGCACGGCTAGGCAATGCACGGCAAGGCAAGCAAAGGGTAACGCAAGGAAAGGCACGGTGAGGCTAGGCAAGGCTAATGCACGAAAACGCAAGGCTACGCGATGCACGACAATGCAAGGAAAGCTTAAAGCAAAGGAAGGCAAGGTCAGGCGAGATAAGGCTAAGGCACGACAACGCAAGGCTAGGAAATTCAGGGAAGGCAAGCAAAGAGTAACGGAAGGAAAGGGAGGCAAGGCAAAGCCAGGCAAGGCAAGTGTAACAAAAGGCACGCCACGGCAAGGGGAAACAAGGCTAAGGCACGACAACGCAAGGCTAGGCAATGCAGGGAAGGGAAGCAAAGAGTAACGGAAGGTAAGCAAGCAAGGAAAAGCAAGGAAAGTCAAGGGGAACGAAAGGAACGGCACGGCAAGGGGAAACAAGGCTAAGGCACGGCAACGCAGGCTAGGCAATGCACGGCAAGGCAAGGAAAGGGTAACGCATGGGAAAGCACGGTCAGGCGAGGCAAGGCTAAGGCATGACAACGCAAGGCTAGGCAATGCACGGAAAGCAAGCAAAGAGTAACGGAACGCAAGGAAGGCAAGGGAAATCAAGGGAAGGTAAGGGTAACGGAAGGAACGGCACGGCAAGGGGAAACAAGGCTAAGGCACGACAACGCACGGCTAGGCAATGCACGGCAAGGCAAGCAAAGGGTAACGCAAGGCAAGGCACGGTGAGACTAGGCAAGGCTAATGCACGAAAACGCAAGGCTAGGCAATGCACGACAATGCAAGGAAAGCTTAAAGCAAAGGAAGGCAAGGTCAGGCGAGATAAGGCAAAGGCACGACAACGCAAGGCTAGGCAATTCAGGGAAGGGAAGCGAAGAGTAACGGAAGGTAAGCAAGGCAAGGAAAAGCAAGGAAAGGCAAGGGTAACTGAAGGAACGGCACGGCAAGGGGAAACAAGGCTAAGGCACGACAACGCACGCTAGGCAATGAACGGCAAGGCAAGGAAAGGGTAACGCATGGGAAAGCACGGTCAGGCGAGGCAAGGCTAAGGCACGACAACGCAAGGCTAGTCAATGCACGGAAGGCAAGCAAAGAGTAACGGAAGGTAAGGAAGGCAAGGGAAAGGAAGGAAAGGCAAGTGTAACGGAAGGAACGGCACGGCAAGGGGAAACAAGGCTAAGGCACGACAACGCACGCTAGGCAATGCACGGCAAGGCAAGGAAAGGGTAACGCATGGGAAAGCACCGTCAGGCGAGGCAAGGCTAAGGCATGACAACGCAAGGCTAGGCAATGCACGGAAAGCAAGCAAAGAGTAACGGAAGGCAAGGAAGGCAAGGGAAAGCAAGGGAAGGCAAGGGTAACGGAAGGAACGGCACGGCAAGGGGTAAGAAGGCTAAGGCACGACAACGCAGGGCTAGGCAATGCACGGCAAGGCAAGGAAAGGGTAACGCAGGGGAAGGCACGGTCAGGTGAGGCAAGGATAAGGCACGACAATGCAAGGCTAGGCAATGCACGGCAAGGCAAGGAAAGAGTAACGGAAGGTAAGGAAGGCAAGGGAAAGCAAGGAAAGGCAAGTGTAACGGAAGGAACGGCACGGCAAGGGGAAACAAGGCTAAGGAACGACAACGCACGGCTAGGCAATGCACGGCAAGGCAAGCAAAGGGCAACGCAAGGAAAGGCACGGTGTGGCTAGGCAAGGCTAATGCACGAAAACGCAAGGCTAGGCGATGCACGACAATGCAAGGAAAGCTTAAAGCAAAGGAAGGCAAGGTCAGGCGAGATAAGGCTAAGGCACGACAACGCAAGGCTAGGAAATTCAGGGAAGGCAAGCAAAGAGTAACGGAAGGAAAGGAAGGCAAGGCAAAGCCAGGCAAGGCAAGTGTAACAAAAGGCACGCCACGGCAAGGGGAAACAAGGCTAAGGCACGACACCGAACGCTAGGCAATGAACGGCAAGGCAAGGAAAGTGTAACGCATTTGAAAGCACGGTCAGGCGAGGCAAGGCTAAGGAAAGCCAACGCAAGGCTAGGCAATGCACGGAAAGCAAGCAAGGAGTAACGGAATGCAAGGAAGGAAAGGGAAAGCAAGGGAAGGCAAGGGTAACGGAAGGAACGGTACGGCAAGGGGTAACAAGGCTAAGGCACGACAACACAAGGCTAGGAAATGCACGGCAAGGCAAGGAAAGGGTAACGCAAGGCAAGGCACGGTGAGGCTAGGCAAGGTTAATGCACGACAACGCAAGGCTACTCAATGCACGACAATGCAAGGAAAGCTTAAAGCAAAGGAAGGCACGGTCAGGCGAGATAAGGCCAAGGCACGACAACGCAAGGCTAGGCCATGCACGGAAGGCAAGCAAAGAGTAACGGAAGGTAAGGAAGGCAAGGGAAAGCAAGGAAAGGCAAGGGTAACGGAAGGAACGGCACGGCAAGGGGTAACAAGGCTAAGGCACGACAACGCAGGGCTAGGCAATGCACGGCAAGGCAAGGAAAGGGTAACGCAGGGGAAGGCACGGTCAGGTGAGGCAAAGATAAGGCACGACAATGCAAGACTAGGCAATGCACGGCAAGGCAAGGAAAGAGTAACGGAAGGAAAGGAAGGCAAGGCAAAGCCAGGCAAGGCAAGTGTAACAAAAGGCACGCCACGGCAAGGGGAAACAAGGCTAAGGCACGACAACGCACGGCTAGGCAATGCACGGCAAGGCAAGGAAAGGGTAAGGCAAGGTAAGGCACGGTGAGGCTAGGCAAGGCTAATGCACGACAACGCAAGGCTAGGCAAAGCACGACAATGCAAGGAAAGCTTAAAGCAAAGGAAGGCACGGTCAGGCGAGATAAGGCTAAGGCAAGACAACGCAAGGCTAGGCAATGCACGGAAGGCAAGCAAAGAGTAACGGAAGGTAAGCAAGGCAAGGAAAAGCAAGGAAAGGCAAGGGTAACGGAAGGAACTGCACGGCAAGGGGAAACAAGGCTAAGGCACGGCAACGCAGGCTGGGCAATGCACGGCAAGGCAAGGAAAGGGTAACGCATGGGAAAGCACGTTCAGGCGAGGCAAGGCTAAGGCATGACAACGCAAGGCTAGGCAATGCACGGAAAGCAAGCAAAGAGTAACGGAACGCAAGGAAGGCAAGGGAAAGCAAGGGAAGGCAAGGGTAACGGAAGGAACGGCACGGCAAGGGGTAAGAAGGCTAAGGCACGACAACGCAGGGCTAGGCAATGCACGGCAAGGCAAGGAAAGGGTAACGCAGGGGAAGGCAAGCAAAGAGTAACGGAAGGTAAGGAAGGCAAGGGAAAGCAAGGAAAGGCAAGTGTAACGGAAGGAACGGCACGGCAAGGGGAAACAAGGCTAAGGCACGACAACGCACGCTAGGCAATGCACGGCAAGGCAAGGAAAGGGTAACGCATGGGAAAGCACGGTCAGGCGAGGCAAGGCTACGGCATGACAACGCAAGGCTAGGCAATGCACGGAAAGCAAGCAAAGAGTAACGGAACGCAAGGAAGGCAAGGGAAAGCAAGGGAAGGCAAGGGTAACGGAAGGAACGGCACGGCAAGGGGTAAGAAGGCTAAGGCACGACAACGCAGGGCTAGGCAATGCACGGCAAGGCAAGGAAAGGGTAACGCAGGGGAAGGCACGGTCAGGTGAGGCAAGGATAAGGCACGACAATGCAAGGCTAGGCAATGCACGGCAAGGCAAGGAAAGAGTAACGGAAGGTAAGGAAGGCAAGGGAAAGCAAAGAAAGGCAAGGGTAACGGAAGGAACGGCACGGCAAGGAGAAACAAGGCTAAGGCACGACAACGCACGGCTAGGCAATGCATGGCAAGGCAAGCAAAGGGTAACGCAAGGAAAGGCACGGTGAGGCTAGGCAAGGCTAATGCACGAAAACGCAAGGCTAGGCGATGCACGACAATGCAAGGAAAGCTTAAAGCAAAGAAGGCAAGGTCAGGCGAGATAAGGCTAAGGCACGACAACGGAAGGCTAGGAAATTCAGGGAAGGCAAGCAAAGAGTAACGGAAGGTAAGCTAGGCAAGGAAAAGGAAGGACAGGCCAGGGTAAGGGAAGGAACGGCACGGCAAGGGGAAACAAGTCTAAGGCACGACACCGAACGCTAGGCAATGAACGGCAAGGCAAGGAAAGTGTAACGCATTTGAAAGCACGGTCAGGCGAGGCAAGGCTAAGGAAAGCCAACGCAAGGCTAGGCAATGCACGGAAAGCAAGCAAGGAGTAACGGAATGCAAGGAAGGAAAGGGAAAGCAAGGGAAGGCAAGGGTAACGGAAGGAACGGCACGGCAAGGGGTAACAAGGCTAAGGCACGACAACGCACGGCTAGGAAATGCACGGCAAGGCAAGGAAAAGGTAACGCAAGGCAAGGCACGGTGAGGCTAGGCAAGGTTAATGCACGACAACGCAAGGTTAGGCAATGCACGACATTGCAAGGAAAGCTTAAAGCAAAGGAAGGCACGGTCAGGCGAGATAAGGCTAAGGCACGACAACGCAAGGCTAGGCAATGCACGGAAGGCAAGCAAAGAGTAACGGAAGGTAAGGAAGGCAAGGGAAAGCAAGGAAAGGCAATGGGAACGGAAGGAACGGCACGGCAAGGGGAAACAAGGCTAAGGCACGACAACGGACGCTAGGCAATGCACGGCAAGGCAAGGAAAGGGTAACGCATGGGAAAGCACGGTCAGGCGAGCCAAGGCTAAGGCACGACAACCCAAGGCTAGGCAATGCACGGAAGGCAAGCAAAGAGAAACGGAAGGTAAGGAAGGAAATGGAAAGCAAAGAAAGGCAAGTGTAACGGAAGGAACGGCACGGCAAGGGGAAACAAGGCTAAGGCACGACAAGGCACGGCTAGGCAATGCACGGCAAGGCAAGCAAAGGGTAACGCAAGGAAAGGCACGGTGAGGCTAGGCAAGGCTAATGCACGAAAACGCAAGGCTAGGCGATGCACGACAATGCAAGGAAGGCTTAAAGCAAAGGAAGGCAAGGTCAGGCGAGATAAGGTTAAGGCACGACAACGCAAGGCTAGGAAATTCAGGGAAGGCAAGCAAAGAGTAACGGAATGTAAGGAAGGCAAGGGAAAGCAAGGAAAGGCAAGTGTAACGGAAGGAACGGCACGGCAAGGCGAAACAAGGCTAAGGCACGACAACGCAAGGCTAGGAAATGCACGGCAAGGCAAGGAAAAGGTAACGCATGGGAAAGCACGGTCAGGCGAGGCAAGGCTAAGGCATGACAACGCAAGGCTAGGCAATGCACGGAAAGCAAGCAAAGAGTAACGGAACGAAAGGAAGGCAAGGGAAAGCAAGGAAAGGCAAGTGTAACGGAAGGAACGGCACGGCAAGGGGAAACAAGGCTAAGGCACGACAACGCACGGCTAGGCAATGCACGGCAAGGCAAGGAAAGGGTAACGCATGGGAAAGCACGGTCAGGCGATGCAAGGCTAAGGCATGACAACGCAAGGCTTGGCAATGCACGGAAAGCAAGCAAAGAGTAACGGAACGTAAGGAAGGCAATGGAAAGCAAGGGAAGGCAAGGGTAACGGAAGGAACGGCACGGCAAGGGGTAACAAGGCTAAGGCACGACAACACACGGCTAGGAAATGCACGGCAAGGCAAGGAAAAGGTAACGCAAGGCAAGGCACGGTGAGGCTAGGCAAGGTTAATGCACGACAACGCAAGGCTAGGCAATGCACGACAATGCAAGGAAAGCTTAAAGCAAAGGAAGGCACGGTCAGGCGAGATAAGGCTAAGGCACGACAACGCAAGGCTAGGCAATGCACGGAAGGCAAGCAAAGAGTAACGGAAGGTAAGGAAGGCAAGGGAAAGCAAGGAAAGGCAATGGGAACGGAAGGAACGGCACGGCAAGGGGAAACAAGGCTAAGGCACGACAACGCACGCTAGGCAATGCACGGCAAGGCAAGGAAAGGGTAACGCATGGGAAAGCACGGTCAGGCGAGCCAAGGCTAAGGCACGACAACCCAAGGCTAGGCAATGCACGGAAGGCAAGCAAAGAGAAACGGAAGGTAAGGAAGGAAATGGAAAGCAAAGAAAGGCAAGTGTAACGGAAGGAACGGCACGGCAAGGGGAAACAAGGCTAAGGCACGACAAGGCACGGCTAGGCAATGCACGGCAAGGCAAGCAAAGGGTAACGCAAGGAAAGGCACGGTGAGGCTAGGCAAGGCTAATGCACGAAAACGCAAGGCTAGGCGATGCACGACAATGCAAGGAAGGCTTAAAGCAAAGGAAGGCAAGGTCAGGCGAGATAAGGTTAAGGCACGACAACGCAAGGCTAGGAAATTCAGGGAAGGCAAGCAAAGAGTAACGGAATGTAAGGAAGGCAAGGGAAAGCAAGGAAAGGCAAGTGTAACGGAAGGAACGGCACGGCAAGGCGAAACAAGGCTAAGGCACGACAACGCACGGCTAGGAAATGCACGGCAAGGCAAGGAAAAGGTAACGCATGGGAAAGCATGGTCAGGCGAGGCAAGGCTAAGGCATGACAACGCAAGGCTAGGCAATGCACGGAAAGCAAGCAAAGAGTAACGGAACGAAAGGAAGGCAAGGGAAAGCAAGGAAAGGCAAGTGTAACGGAAGGAACGGCACGCCAAGGGGAAACAAGGCTAAGGCACGACAACGCACGGCTAGGCAATGCACGGGAAGGGAAGGAAAGGGTAACGCATGGGAAAGCACGGTCAGGCGATGCAAGGCTAAGGCATGACAACGCAAGGCTTGGCAATGCACGGAAAGCAAGCAAAGAGTAACGGAACGTAAGGAAGGCAATGGAAAGCAAGGGAAGGCAAGGGTAACGGAAGGAACGGCACGGCAAGGGGTAACAAGGCTAAGGCACGGCAACGCAGGGCTAGGAAATGCACGGCAAGGCAAGGAAAGGGTAACGCAGGGGAAGGCACGGTCAGTTGAGGCAAGGATAAGGCACGACAATGCAAGGCTAGGCAATGCACGGCAAGGCAAGGAAAGAGTAACGGAAGGAAAGGAAGGCAAGTCAAAGCCAGGAAAGGTAAGTGAAACAAAAGGCACGCCACGGCAAGGGGAAACAAGGCTAAGGCACAACAACGCATGGCTAGGCAATGCACGGCAAGGCAAAGAAAGGGTAACGGAACGCAAGGAAGGCAAGGGAAAGCAAGGGAAGTCAAGGGTAACGGAAGGAACGGCACGGCAAGGGGAAACAAGGCTAAGGCAGGACAACGTACGGCTAGGCAATGCACGGCAAGGCAAGCAAAGGGTAACGCAAGGCAAGGCACGGTGAGGCTAGGCAAGGCTAATGCACGAAAACGCAAGGCTAGGCAATGCACGACAATGCAAGGAAAGCTTAAAGCAAAGGAAGGCAAGGTCAGGCGAGATAAGGCAAAGGCACGACAACGCAAGGCTAGGCAATTCAGGGAAGGCAAGCAAAGATTAACGGAAGGTAAGCAAGGCAAGGAAAAGCAAGGAAAGGCAAGGGTAACGGAAGGAACGGCACGGCAAGGGGAAACAAGTCTAAGGCACGACACCGAACGCTAGGCAATGAACGGCAAGGCAAGGAAAGGGTAACGCATGGGAAAGCACGGTCAGGCGAGGCAAGGCTAAGGCACGACAACGCAAGGCTAGGCAATGCACGGAAGGCAAGCAAAGAGTAACGGAAGGGAAGGAAGGTAAGGGAAAGCAAGGAAAGGCAAGTGTAACGGAAGGAACGGCACGGCAAGGGGAAACAAGGCTAAGGCACGACAACGCACGCTAGGTAATGCACGGCAAGGCAAGGAAAGGGTAACGCATGGGAAAGCACGGTCAGGCGAGGCAAGGCTAAGGCACGACAACGCAAGGCTAGGCAATGCACGGAAAGCAAGCAAAGAGTAACGGAACGCAAGGAAGGCAAGGGAAAGCAAGGGAAGGCAAGGGTAACGGAAGGAACGGCACGGCAAGGGGTAACAAGGCTAAAGCACGACAACGCAGGGCTAGGCAATGCACGGCAAGGCAAGGAAAGGGTAACGCAGGGGAAGGCACGGTCACGTGAGGCAAGGATAAGGCACGACAATGCAAGGCTAGGCAATGCACGGCAAGGCAAGGAAAGAGTAACGGAAGGAAAGGAAGGCCAGGCAACGCCAGGCAAGGCAAATGTAAGAAAAAGGCACGGCACAGCAAGGGGAAACAAGGCTAAGGCACGACAACGCACGGCTAGGCAATGCAAGGCAAGGCAAGGAAAGGGTAACGCAAGGCAAGGCACGGTGAGGCTAGGCAAGGCTAATGCACGACAACGCAAGGTTAGGCAATGCACGACAATGCAAGGAAAGCTTAAAGCAAAGGAAGGCACGGTCAGGCGAGATAAGGCTAAGGCACGACAACGCAAGGCTAGGCAATGCAGGGAAGGGAAGCAAAGAGTAACGGAAGGTAAGCAAGGCAAGGAAAAGCAAGGAAAGGCAAGGGTAACGGAAGGAACTGCACGGCAAGGGGAAACAAGGCTAAGGCACGGCAACGCACGGCTAGGCAATGCACGGCCAGGCAAGGAAAGGGTAACGCAAGGCAAGGCACTGTCAGGCGAGCCAAGGTTAAGGCACGACAACGCAAGATAGGCAATGCACGGCAAGGCAAGGAAAGGGTAACGCAAGGGAAGGCACGGTCGGGTGAGGAAAGGCTAATGGACGACAATGCAAAGCTAGGCAATGCACGGCAAGGCAAGGAAAGAGTAACGGAAGGAAAGGAAGGCAAGGCAAAGCCAGGCAAGGCAAGTGTAACAAAAGGCACGGCACGGCAAGGGTAAACAAGGCTAGGGCACGACAACGCACAGCTAGGCAATGCACGGCAAGGGAAGGAAAGGGTAACGCAATTCAAGGCACGGTCAGGCGAGGTAAGGATAAGGCACGACAACGCAAGGCTAGGCAATGCACGGAAGGCAAGCAAAGAGTAACGGAAGGTAAGGAAGGCAAGGGAAAGCAAGGAAAGGCAAGTGTAACGGAAGGAACGGCACGGCAAGGGGATACAAGGCTAAGGCACGACAACGCACGCTAGGCAATGCACGGCAAGGCAAGGAAAGGGTAACGCATGGGAAAGCACGGTCAGGCGAGGCAAGCCTAAGGCATGACAACGCAAGGCTAGGCAATGCACGGAAAGCAAGCAAAGAGTAACGGAACGCAAGGAAGGCAAGGGAAAGCAAGGGAAGGCAAGGGTAACGGAAGGAACGGCACGGCAAGGGGAAACAAGGCTAAGGCACGGCAACGTAGGCTAGGCAATGCACGGCAAGGCAAGGAAAGGGTAACACATGGGAAAGCACGTTCAGGCGAGGCAAGGCTAAGGCACAACAACGCAAGGCTAGGCAATGCACAAAAGGCAAGCAAAGAGTAACGGAAGGTAAGGAAGGCAAGGGAAAGCAAAGAAAGGCAAGTGTAACGGAAGGAACGGCACGGCAAGGGGAAACAAGTCTAAGGCACGACACCGAACGCTAGGCAATGAACGGCAAGGCAAGGAAAGGGTAACGCATGGGAAAGCACGGTCAGGCGAGGCAAGGCTAAGGCACGACAACGCAAGGCTAGGCAATGCACGGAAGGCAAGCAAAGAGTAACGGAAGGTAAGGAAGGCAAGGGAAAGCAAGGAAAGGCAAGTGTAACGGAAGGAACGGCACGGCAAGGGGAAGCAAGGCTAAGGCACGACAACGCACGCTAGGCAATGCACGGCAAGGCAAGGAAAGGGTAACGCATGGGAAAGCACGGTCCGGGGAGGCAAGTCTAAGGCATGACAACGCAAGGCTAGGCAATGCACGGAAAGCAAGCAAAGAGTAACGGAAGGTAAGGAAGGCAAGGGAAAGCAAGGAAAGGCAAGTGTAACGGAAGGAACGGCACGGCAAGGGGAAGCAAGGCTAAGGCACGACAACGCAGGGCTAGGCAATGCACGGCAAGGCAAGGAAAGGGTAACGCAGGGGAAGGCACGGTCAGGTGATGGAAGGATAAGGCACGACAATGCAAGGCTAGGCAATGCACGGCAAGGCAAGGAAAGAGTAACGGAAGGTAAGGAAGGCAAGGGAAAGCAAAGAAAGGCAAGTGTAACGGAAGGAACGGCACAGCAAGGGGAAACAAGGCTAAGGCACGACAACGCACGGCTAGGCAATGCACGGCAAGGCAAGCAAAGGGTAACGCAAGGAAAGGCACGGTGAGGCTAGGCAAGGCTAATGCACGAAAACGCAAGGCTAGGCGATGCACGACAATGCAAGGAAAGCTTAAAGCAAAGGAAGGCAAGGTCAGGCGAGATAAGGCTAAGGCACGACAACGCAAGGCTAGGAAATTCAGGGAAGGCAAGCAAAGAGTAACGGAATGTAAGCTAGGCAAGGAAAAGGAAGGACAGGCCAGGGTAACGGAAGGAACGGCACGGCAAGGGGAAACAAGTCTAAGGCACGACACCGAACTCTAGGCAATGAACGGCAAGGCAAGGAAAGTGTAACGCATTTGAAAGCACGGTCAGGCGAGGCAACGCTAAGGCACTACAACGCAAGGCTAGGCAATGCACGGCAAGGCAAGCAAAGGGTAACGGAAGGTAAGGAAGGCAAGGGAAAGCAAGGAAAGGCAAGTGTAACGGAAGGAACGGCACGGCAAGGGGAAACAAGGCTAAGGCACGACAACGCACGCTAGGTAATGCACGGCAAGGCAAGGAAAGGGTAACCCATGGGTAAGCACGGTCAGGCGAGGCAAGGCTAAGGCACGACAACGCAAGGCTAGGCAATGCACGGAAAGCAAGCAAAGAGTAACGGAACGCAAGGAAGGCAAGGGAAAGCAAGGGAAGGGAAGGGTAACGGAAGGAACGGCACGGCAAGGGGTAACAAGGCTAAGGCACGACAACGCAGGGCTAGGCAATGCACGGCAAGGCAAGGAAAGGGTAACGCAAGGCAAGGCACGGTGAGGCTAGGCAAGGCTAATGCACGACAACGCAAGGCTAGGCAATGCACGACAATGCAAGGAAAGCTTAAAGCAAAGGAAGGCACGGTCAGGCGAGATAAGGCTAAGGCACGACAACGCAAGGCTAGGCAATGCAGGGAAGGGAAGCAAAGAGTAACGGAAGGTAAGCAAGGCAAGGAAAAGCAAGGAAAGGCAAGGGTAACGGAAGGAACTGCACGGCAAGGGGAAACAAGGCTAAGGCACGGCAACGCAGGCTGGGCAATGCACGGCAAGGCAAGGAAAGGGTAACGCATGGGAAAGCACGTTCAGGCGAGGCAAGGCTAAGGCACGACAACGCAAGGCTAGGCAATGCACGGAAGGCAAGCAAAGAGTAACGGAAGGTAAGGAAGGCAAGGGAAAGCAAAGAAAAGCAAGTGTAACGGAAGGAACGGCACGGTAAGGGGAAACAAGGCTAAGGCACGACAACGCACGGCTAGGCAATGCACGGCAAGGCAAGCAAAGGGTAACGCAAGGCAAGGTACGGTGAGGCTAGGCAAGGCTAATGCTCGAAAACGCAAGGCTAGGCAATGCACGACAATGCAAGGAAAGCTTAAAGCAAAGGAAGGCAAGGTCAGGCGAGATAAGGCAAAGGCACGACAACGCAAGGCTAGGCAATTCAGGGAAGGAAAGCAAAGCGTAACGGAAGGTAAGCAAGGCAAGGAAAAGCAAGGAAAGGCAAGGGTAACGGAAGGAACGGCACGGCAAGGGGAAACAAGTCTAAGGCACGACACCGAACGCTAGGCAATGAACGGCAAGGCAAGGAAAGGGTAACGCATGGGAAAGCAGGGTCAGGCGAGGCACGGGTAAGGCACGACAACGCAAGGCTAGGCAATGCACGGAAAGCAAGCAAAGAGTAACGGAACGCAAGGAAGGCAAGGGAAAGCAAGGGAAGGCAAGGGTAACGGAAGGAACGGCACGGCAAGGGGTAACAAGGCTAAGGCACGACAACGCAGGGCTAGGCAATGCACGGCAAGGCAAGGAAAGGGTAACGCAGGGGAAGGCACGGTCAGGTGAGGCAAGGATAAGGCACGACAATGCAAGGCTAGGCAATGCACGGCAAGGCAAGGAAAGAGTAACGGAAGGAAAGGAAGGCAAGGCAACGCCAGGCAAGGCAAATGTAAGAAAAAGGCACGGCACAGCAAGGGGAAACAAGGCTAAGGCACGACAACGCACGGCTAGGCAATGCAAGGCAAGGCAAGGAAAGGGTAACGCAAGGCAAGGCACGGTGAGGCTAGGCAAGGCTAATGCACGACAACGCAAGGCTAGGCAATGCACGACAATGCAAGGAAAGCTTAAAGCAAAGGAAGGCACGGTCAGGCGAGATAAGGCTAAGGCACGACAACGCAAGGCTAGGCAATGCAGGGAAGGGAAGCAAAGAGTAACGGAAGGTAAGCAAGGCAAGGAAAAGCAAGGAAAGGCAAGGGTAACGGAAGGAACTGCACGGCAAGGGGAAACAAGGCTAAGGCACGGCAACGCACGGCTAGGCAATGCACGGCCAGGCAAGGAAAGGGTAACGCAAGGCAAGGCACTGTCAGGCGAGCCAAGGTTAAGGCACGACAACGCAAGCTAGGCAATGCACAGCAAGGCAAGGAAAGGGTAACGCAAAGGAAGGCACGGTCGGGTGAGGAAAGGCTAATGGACGACAATGCAAAGCTAGGCAGTGCACGGCAAGGCAAGGAAAGAGTAACGGAAGGAAAGGAAGGCAAGGCAAAGCCAGGCAAGGCAAGTGTAACAAAAGGCACGGCACGGCAAGGGTAAACAAGGCTAAGGCACGACAACGCACAGCTAGGCAATGCACGGCAAGGGAAGGAAAGGGTAACGCAATTCAAGGCACGGTCAGGCGAGGTAAGGATAAGGCACGACAACGCAAGGCTAGGCAATGCACGGAAGGCAAGCAAAGAGTAACGGAAGGTAAGGAAGGCAAGGGAAAGCAAGGAAAGGCAAGTGTAACGGAAGGAACGGCATGGCAAGTGGAAACAAGGCTAAGGCACGACAACGCACGCTAGGCAATGCACGGCAAGGCAAGGAAAGGGTAACGCATGGGAAAGCACGGTCGGGCTAGGCAAGCCTAAGGCATGACATCGCAAGGCTAGGCAATGCACGGAAAGCAAGCAAAGAGTAACGGAACGCAAGGAAGGCAAGGGAAAGCAAGGGAAGGCAAGGGTAACGGAAGGAACGGCACGGCAAGGGGAAACAAGGCTAAGGCACGGCACCGTAGGCTAGGCAATGCACGGCAAGGCAAGGAAAGGGTAACACATGGGAAAGCACGTTCAGGCGAGGCAAGGCTAAGGCACGACAACGCAAGGCTAGGCAATGCACGAAAGGCAAGCAAAGAGTAACGGAAGGTAAGGAAGGCAAGGGAAAGCAAAGAAAGGCAAGTGTAACGGAAGGAACGGCACGGCAAGGGGAAACAAGGCTAAGGCACGACAACGCACGGCTAGGCAATGCACGGCAAGGCAAGCAAAGGGTAACGCAAGGAAAGGCACGGTGAGGCTAGGCAAGGCTAATGCACGAAAACGCAAGGCTAGGCGATGCACGACAATGCAAGGAAAGCTTAAAGCAGAGGAAGGCAAGGTCAGGCGAGATAAGGCTAAGGCACGACAACGCAAGGCTAGGAAATTCAGGGAAGGCAAGCAAAGAGTAACGGAATGTAAGGAAGGCAAGGGAAAGCAAGGAAAGGGAAGTGTAACGGAAGGAACGGCACGGCAAGGCGAAACAAGGCTAAGGCACGACAACGCACGGCTAGGCAATGCACGGCAAGGCAATGAAAGGGTAACGCATGGGAAAGCACGGTCAGGCGAGGCAAGGCTAAGGCATGGCAACGCAAGAATAGGCAATGCACGGAAAGCAAGCAAAGAGTAACGGAACGCAAGGAAGGCAAGGGAAAGCAAGGAAAGGCAAGTGTAACGGAAGGAACGGCACGGCAAGGGGAAGCAAGGCTAAGGCACGACAACGCACGCTAGGCAATGCACGGCAAGGCAAGGAAAGGGTAACGCATGGGAAAGCACGGTCCGGGGAGGCAAGTCTAAGGCATGACAACGCAAGGCTAGGCAATGCACGGAAAGCAAGCAAAGAGTAACGGAACGCAAGGAAGGCAAGGGAAAGCAAGGAAAGGCAAGTGTAACGGAAGGAACGGCACGGCAAGGGGAAGCAAGGCTAAGGCACGACAACGCAGGGCTAGGCAATGCACGGCAAGGCAAGGAAAGGGTAACGCAGGGGAAGGCACGGTCAGGTGATGGAAGGATAAGGCACGACAATGCAAGGCTAGGCAATGCACGGCAAGGCAAGGAAAGAGTAACGGAAGGTAAGGAAGGCAAGGGAAAGCAAAGAAAGGCAAGTGTAACGGAAGGAACGGCACAGCAAGGGGAAACAAGGCTAAGGCACGACAACGCACGGCTAGGCAATGCACGGCAAGGCAAGCAAAGGGTAACGCAAGGAAAGGCACGGTGAGGCTAGGCAAGGCTAATGCACGAAAACGCAAGGCTAGGCGATGCACGACAATGCAAGGAAAGCTTAAAGCAAAGGAAGGCAAGGTCAGGCGAGATAAGGCTAAGGCACGACAACGCAAGGCTAGGAAATTCAGGGAAGGCAAGCAAAGAGTAACGGAATGTAAGCTAGGCAAGGAAAAGGAAGGACAGGCCAGGGTAACGGAAGGAACGGCACGGCAAGGGGAAACAAGTCTAAGGCACGACACCGAACTCTAGGCAATGAACGGCAAGGCAAGGAAAGTGTAACGCATTTGAAAGCACGGTCAGGCGAGGCAACGCTAAGGCACTACAACGCAAGGCTAGGCAATGCACGGCAAGGCAAGCAAAGGGTAACGGAAGGTAAGGAAGGCAAGGGAAAGCAAGGAAAGGCAAGTGTAACGGAAGGAACGGCACGGCAAGGGGAAACAAGGCTAAGGCACGACAACGCACGCTAGGTAATGCACGGCAAGGCAAGGAAAGGGTAACCCATGGGTAAGCACGGTCAGGCGAGGCAAGGCTAAGGCACGACAACGCAAGGCTAGGCAATGCACGGAAAGCAAGCAAAGAGTAACGGAACGCAAGGAAGGCAAGGGAAAGCAAGGGAAGGCAAGGGTAACGGAAGGAACGGCACGGCAAGGGGTAACAAGGCTAAGGCACGACAACGCAGGGCTAGGCAATGCACGGCAAGGCAAGGAAAGGGTAACGCAAGGTAAGGCACGGTGAGGCTAGGCAAGGCTAATGCACGACAACGCAAGGCTAGGCAATGCACGACAATGCAAGGAAAGCTTAAAGCAAAGGAAGGCACGGTCAGGCGAGATAAGGCTAAGGCACGACAACGCAAGGCTAGGCAATGCAGGGAAGGGAAGCAAAGAGTAACGGAAGGTAAGCAAGGCAAGGAAAAGCAAGGAAAGGCAAGGGTAACGGAAGGAACTGCACGGCAAGGGGAAACAAGGCTAAGGCACGGCAACGCAGGCTGGGCAATGGACGGCAAGGCAAGGAAAGGGTAACGCATGGGAAAGCACGTTCAGGCGAGGCAAGGCTAAGGCACGACAACGCAAGGCTAGGCAATGCACGGAAGGCAAGCAAAGAGTAACGGAAGGTAAGGAAGGCAAGGGAAAGCAAAGAAAAGCAAGTGTAACGGAAGGAACGGCACGATAAGGGGAAACAAGGCTAAGGCACGACAACGCACGGCTAGGCAATGCACGGCAAGGCAAGCAAAGGGTAACGCAAGGCAAGGTACGGTGAGGCTAGGCAAGGCTAATGCTCGAAAACGCAAGGCTAGGCAATGCACGACAATGCAAGGAAAGCTTAAAGCAAAGGAAGGCAAGGTCAGGCGAGATAAGGCAAAGGCACGACAACGCAAGGCTAGGCAATTCAGGGAAGGAAAGCAAAGCGTAACGGAAGGTAAGCAAGGCAAGGAAAAGCAAGGAAAGGCAAGGGTAACGGAAGGAACGGCACGGCAAGGGGAAACAAGTCTAAGGCACGACACCGAACGCTAGGCAATGAACGGCAAGGCAAGGAAAGGGTAACGCATGGGAAAGCAGGGTCAGGCGAGGCACGGGTAAGGCACGACAACGCAAGGCTAGGCAATGCACGGAAAGCAAGCAAAGAGTAACGGAACGCAAGGAAGGCAAGGGAAAGCAAGGGAAGGCAAGGGTAACGGAAGGAACGGCACGGCAAGGGGTAACAAGGCTAAGGCACGACAACGCAGGGCTAGGCAATGCACGGCAAGGCAAGGAAAGGGATACGCAGGGGAAGGCACGGTCAGGTGAGGCAAGGATAAGGCACGACAATGCAAGGCTAGGCAATGCACGGCAAGGCAAGGAAAGAGTAACGGAAGGAAAGGAAGGCAAGGCAACGCCAGGCAAGGCAAATGTAAGAAAAAGGCACGGCACAGCAAGGGGAAACAAGGCTAAGGCACGACAACGCACGGCTAGGCAATGCAAGGCAAGGCAAGGAAAGGGTAACGCAAGGCAAGGCACGGTGAGGCTAGGCAAGGCTAATGCACGACAACGCAAGGCTAGGCAATGCACGACAATGCAAGGAAAGCTTAAAGCAAAGGAAGGCACGGTCAGGCGAGATAAGGCTAAGGCACGACAACGCAAGGCTAGGCAATGCAGGGAAGGGAAGCAAAGAGTAACGGAAGGTAAGCAAGGCAAGGAAAAGCAAGGAAAGGCAAGGGTAACGGAAGGAACTGCACGGCAAGGGGAAACAAGGCTAAGGCACGGCAACGCACGGCTAGGCAATGCACGGCCAGGCAAGGAAAGGGTAACGCAAGGCAAGGCACTGTCAGGCGAGCCAAGGTTAAGGCACGACAACGCAAGCTAGGCAATGCACAGCAAGGCAAGGAAAGGGTAACGCAAAGGAAGGCACGGTCGGGTGAGGAAAGGCTAATGGACGACAATGCAAAGCTAGGCAGTGCACGGCAAGGCAAGGAAAGAGTAACGGAAGGAAAGGAAGGCAAGGCAAAGCCAGGCAAGGCAAGTGTAACAAAAGGCACGGCACGGCAAGGGTAAACAAGGCTAAGGCACGACAACGCACAGCTAGGCAATGCACGGCAAGGGAAGGAAAGGGTAACGCAATTCAAGGCACGGTCAGGCGAGGTAAGGATAAGGCACGACAACGCAAGGCTAGGCAATGCACGGAAGGCAAGCAAAGAGTAACGGAAGGTAAGGAAGGCAAGGGAAAGCAAGGAAAGGCAAGTGTAACGGAAGGAACGGCATGGCAAGTGGAAACAAGGCTAAGGCACGACAACGCACGCTAGGCAATGCACGGCAAGGCAAGGAAAGGGTAACGCATGGGAAAGCACGGTCGGGCTAGGCAAGCCTAAGGCATGACATCGCAAGGCTAGGCAATGCACGGAAAGCAAGCAAAGAGTAACGGAACGCAAGGAAGGCAAGGGAAAGCAAGGGAAGGCAAGGGTAACGGAAGGAACGGCACGGCAAGGGGAAACAAGGCTAAGGCACGGCACCGTAGGCTAGGCAATGCACGGCAAGGCAAGGAAAGGGTAACACATGGGAAAGCACGTTCAGGCGAGGCAAGGCTAAGGCACGACAACGCAAGGCTAGGCAATGCACGAAAGGCAAGCAAAGAGTAACGGAAGGTAAGGAAGGCAAGGGAAAGCAAAGAAAGGCAAGTGTAACGGAAGGAACGGCACGGCAAGGGGAAACAAGGCTAAGGCACGACAACGCACGGCTAGGCAATGCACGGCAAGGCAAGCAAAGGGTAACGCAAGGAAAGGCACGGTGAGGCTAGGCAAGGCTAATGCACGAAAACGCAAGGCTAGGCGATGCACGACAATGCAAGGAAAGCTTAAAGCAGAGGAAGGCAAGGTCAGGCGAGATAAGGCTAAGGCACGACAACGCAAGGCTAGGAAATTCAGGGAAGGCAAGCAAAGAGTAACGGAATGTAAGGAAGGCAAGGGAAAGCAAGGAAAGGGAAGTGTAACGGAAGGAACGGCACGGCAAGGCGAAACAAGGCTAAGGCACGACAACGCACGGCTAGGCAATGCACGGCAAGGCAAGGAAAGGGTAACGCATGGGAAAGCACGGTCAGGCGAGGCAAGGCTAAGGCATAGCAACGCAAGAATAGGCAATGCACGGAAAGCAAGCAAAGAGTAACGGAACGCAAGGAAGGCAAGGGAAAGCAAGGAAACGCAAGTGTAACGGAAGGAACGGCACGGCAAGGGGAAACAAGGCTAAGGCACGACAACGCACGGCTAGGCAATGCACGGCAAGGCAAGGAAAGCTTAAAGCAAAGGAAGGCAAGGTCAGGCGAGATAAGGCAAATGCACGACAACGCAAGGCTAGGCAATTCAGGGAAGGCAAGCAAAGAGTAAAGAGGGTAAGCAGGGCAAGTAAAAGCAAGGAAAGTCAAGGGTAACGGAAGGAACGGCACGGCAGGGGGAAACAAGTCTAAGGCACGACACCGAACGCTAGGCAATGAACGGCAAGGCAAGGAAAGGGTTACGCATGGGAAAGCACGGTCAGGCGAGGCAAGGCTAAGGCATGACAACGCAAGGCTAGGCAATGCACGGAAAGCAAGCAAAGAGTAACGGAACGCAAGGAAGGCAAGGGAAAGCAAGGGAAGGTAAGGGTAACGGAAGGAACGGCACGGCAAGGGGAAACAAGGCTAAGGCACGGCAACGCACGGCTGGGCAATGCACGGCCAGGCAAGGAAAGGGTAACGCAAGGCAAGGCACTGTCAGGCGAGGCAAGGTTAAGGCACGACAACGCAAGGCTAGGCAATGCCAAGCAAGGGAAGGAAAGGGTAACGCAAAGGAAGGCACGGTCGGGTGAGGAAAGGCTAATGGACGACAATGCAAAGCTAGGCAGTGCACGGCAAGGCAAGGAAAGAGTAACGGAAGGAAAGGAAGGCAAGGCAAAGCCAGGCAAGGCAAGTGTAACAAAAGGCACGGCACGGCAAGGGTAAACAAGGCTAAGGCACGACAACGCACAGCTAGGCAATGCACGGCAAGGGAAGGAAAGGGTAACGCAATTCAAGGCACGGTCAGGCGAGGTAAGGATAAGGCACGACAACGCAAGGCTAGGCAATGCACGGAAGGCAAGCAAAGAGTAACGGAAGGTAAGGAAGGCAAGGGAAAGCAAGGAAAGGCAAGTGTAACGGAAGGAACGGCATGGCAAGTGGAAACAAGGCTAAGGCACGACAACGCACGCTAGGCAATGCACGGCAAGGCAAGGAAAGGGTAACGCATGGGAAAGCACGGTCGGGCTAGGCAAGCCTAAGGCATGACATCGCAAGGCTAGGCAATGCACGGAAAGCAAGCAAAGAGTAACGGAACGCAAGGAAGGCAAGGGAAAGCAAGGGAAGGCAAGGGTAACGGAAGGAACGGCACGGCAAGGGGAAACAAGGCTAAGGCACGGCACCGTAGGCTAGGCAATGCACGGCAAGGCAAGGAAAGGGTAACACATGGGAAAGCACGTTCAGGCGAGGCAAGGCTAAGGCACGACAACGCAAGGCTAGGCAATGCACGAAAGGCAAGCAAAGAGTAACGGAAGGTAAGGAAGGCAAGGGAAAGCAAAGAAAGGCAAGTGTAACGGAAGGAACGGCACGGCAAGGGGAAACAAGGCTAAGGCACGACAACGCACGGCTAGGCAATGCACGGCAAGGCAAGCAAAGGGTAACGCAAGGAAAGGCACGGTGAGGCTAGGCAAGGCTAATGCACGAAAACGCAAGGCTAGGCGATGCACGACAATGCAAGGAAAGCTTAAAGCAGAGGAAGGCAAGGTCAGGCGAGATAAGGCTAAGGCACGACAACGCAAGGCTAGGAAATTCAGGGAAGGCAAGCAAAGAGTAACGGAATGTAAGGAAGGCAAGGGAAAGCAAGGAAAGGGAAGTGTAACGGAAGGAACGGCACGGCAAGGCGAAACAAGGCTAAGGCACGACAACGCACGGCTAGGCAATGCACGGGAAGGCAAGGAAAGGGTAACGCATGGGAAAGCACGGTCAGGCGAGGCAAGGCTAAGGCATGGCAACGCAAGAATAGGCAATGCACGGAAAGCAAGCAAAGAGTAACGGAACGCAAGGAAGGCAAGGGAAAGCAAGGAAACCCAAGTGTAACGGAAGGAACGGCACGGCAAGGGGAAACAAGGCTAAGGCACGACAACGCACGGCTAGGCAATGCACGGCAAGGCAAGGAAAGCTTAAAGCAAAGGAAGGCAAGGTCAGGCGAGATAAGGCAAATGCACGACAACGCAAGGCTAGGCAATTCAGGGAAGGCAAGCAAAGAGTAAAGAGGGTAAGCAGGGCAAGTAAAAGCAAGGAAAGTCAAGGGTAACGGAAGGAACGGCACGGCAGGGGGAAACAAGTCTAAGGCACGACACCGAACGCTAGGCAATGAACGGCAAGGCAAGGAAAGGGTTACGCATGGGAAAGCACGGTCAGGCGAGGCAAGGCTAAGGCATGACAACGCAAGGCTAGGCAATGCACGGAAAGCAAGCAAAGAGTAACGGAACGCAAGGAAGGCAAGGGAAAGCAAGGGAAGGTAAGGGTAACGGAAGGAACGGCACGGCAAGGGGAAACAAGGCTAAGGCACGACAACGCACGGCTAGGCAATGCACGGCAAGGCAAGCAAAGGGTAACGCAAGGCAAGGCACGGTGAGGCTAGGCAAGGCTAATGCACAAAAACGGAAGGCTAGGCAATGCACGACAATGCAAGGAATGCTTAAAGCAAAGGAAGGCAAGGTCAGGCGAGATAAGGCAAAGGCACGACAACGCAAGGCTAGGCAATTCAGGGAAGGCAAGCAAAGAGTAACGGAAGGTAAGCAAGGCAAGGAAAAGCAAGGAAAGGCAAGGGTAACGGAAGGAACGGCACGGCAAGGGGAAACAAGTGTAAGGCACGACACCGAACGCTAGGCAATGCACGGCAAGGCAAGGAAAGGGTAACGCATGGGAAAGCACGGTCCGGGGAGGCAAGGCTAAGGCATGACAACGCACGGCTAGGCAATGCACGGAAAGCAAGCAAAGAGTAACGGAACGCAAGGAAGGCAAGGGAAAGCAAGGAAAGGCAAGTGTAACGGAAGGAACGGCACGGCAAGGGGAAGCAAGGCTAAGGCACGACAACGCAGGGCTAGGCAATGCACGGCAAGGCAAGGAAAGGGTAACCCATGGGAAAGCACGGTCAGGCGAGGCAAGCCTAAGGCATGACAACGCAAGGCTAGGCACTGCACGGAAAGCAAGCAAAGAGTAACGGAACGCAAGGAAGGCAAGGGAAAGCAAGGGAAGGCAAGGGTAACGGAAGGAACGGCACGGCAAGGGGTAACAAGGCTAAGGCACGACAACGCAGGGCTAGGCAATGCACGGCAAGGCAAGGAAAGGGTAACGCAAGGTAAGGCACGGTGAGGCTAGGCAAGGCTAATGCACGACAACGCAAGGCTAGGCAATGCACGACAATGCAAGGAAAGCTTAAAGCAAAGGAAGGCACGGTCAGGCGAGATAAGGCTAAGGCACGACAACGCAAGGCTAGGCAATGCAGGGAAGGGAAGCAAAGAGTAACGGAAGGTAAGCAAGGCAAGGAAAAGCAAGGAAAGGCAAGGGTAACGGAAGGAACTGCACGGCAAGGGGAAACAAGGCTAAGGCACGGCAACGCAGGCTGGGCAATGCACGGCAAGGCAAGGAAAGGGTAACGCATGGGAAAGCACGTTCAGGCGAGGCAAGGCTAAGGCACGACAACGCAAGGCTAGGCAATGCACGGAAGGCAAGCAAAGAGTAACGGAAGGTAAGGAAGGCAAGGGAAAGCAAAGAAAAGCAAGTGTAACGGAAGGAACGGCACGGTAAGGGGAAACAAGGCTAAGGCACGACAACGCACGGCTAGGCAATGCACGGCAAGGCAAGCAAAGGGTAACGCAAGGCAAGGTACGGTGAGGCTCGGCAAGGCTAATGCTCGAAAACGCAAGGCTAGGCAATGCACGACAATGCAAGGAAAGCTTAAAGCAAAGCAAGGCAAGGTCAGGCGAGATAAGGCAAAGGCACGACAACGCAAGGCTAGGCAATTCAGGGAAGGAAAGCAAAGAGTAACGGAAGGTAAGCAAGGCAAGGAAAAGCAAGGAAAGGCAAGGGTAACGGAAGGAACGGCACGGCAAGGGGAAACAAGTCTAAGGCACGACACCGAACGCTAGGCAATGAACGGCAAGGCAAGGAAAGGGTAACGCATGGGAAAGCAGGGTCAGGCGAGGCACGGGTAAGGCACGACAACGCAAGGCTAGGCAATGCACGGAAAGCAAGCAAAGAGTAACGGAACGCAAGGAAGGCAAGGGAAAGCAAGGGAAGGCAAGGGTAACGGAAGGAACGGCACGGCAAGGGGTAACAAGGCTAAGGCACGACAACGCAGGGCTAGGCAATGCACGGCAAGGCAAGGAAAGGGTAACGCAGGGGAAGGCACGGTCAGGTGAGGCAAGGATAAGGCACGACAATGCAAGGCTAGGCAATGCACGGCAAGGCAAGGAAAGAGTAACGGAAGGAAAGGAAGGCAAGGCAACGCCAGGCAAGGCAAATGTAAGAAAAAGGCACGGCACAGCAAGGGGAAACAAGGCTAAGGCACGACAACGCACGGCTAGGCAATGCACGGCAAGGGAAGGAAAGGGTAACGCAATTCAAGGCACGGTCAGGCGAGGTAAGGATAAGGCACGACAACGCAAGGCTAGGCAATGCACGGAAGGCAAGCAAAGAGTAACGGAAGGTAAGGAAGGCAAGGGAAAGCAAGGAAAGGCAAGTGTAACGGAAGGAACGGCATGGCAAGTGGAAACAAGGCTAAGGCACGACAACGCACGCTAGGCAATGCACGGCAAGGCAAGGAAAGGGTAACGCATGGGAAAGCACGGTCGGGCGAGGCAAGCCTAAGGCATGACAACGCAAGGCTAGGCAATGCACGGAAAGCAAGCAAAGAGTAACGGAACGCAACGAAGGCAAGGGAAAGCAAGGGAAGGCAAGGGTAACGGAAGGAACGGCACGGCAAGGGGAAACAAGGCTAAGGCACGGCAACGTAGGCTAGGCAATGCACGGCAAGGCAAGGAAAGGGTAACACATGGGAAAGCACGTTCAGGCGAGGCAAGGCTAAGGCACGACAACGCAAGGCTAGGCAATGCACGAAAGGCAAGCAAAGAGTAACGGAAGGTAAGGAAGGCAAGGGAAAGCAAAGAAAGGCAAGTGTAACGGAAGGAACGGCACGGCAAGGGGAAACAAGGCTAAGGCACGACAACGCACGGCTAGGCAATGCACGGCAAGGCAAGCAAAGGGTAACGCAAGGAAAGGCACGGTGAGGCTAGGCAAGGCTAATGCACGAAAACGCAAGGCTAGGCGATGCACGACAATGCAAGGAAAGCTTAAAGCAAAGGAAGGCAAGGTCAGGCGAGATAAGGCTAAGGCACGACAACGCAAGGCTAGGAAATTCAGGGAAGGCAAGCAAAGAGTAACGGAATGTAAGGAAGGCAAGGGAAAGCAAGGAAAGGGAAGTGTAACGGAAGGAACGGCACGGCAAGGCGAAACAAGGCTAAGGCACGACAACGCACGGCTAGGCAATGCACGGCAAGGCAAGGAAAGGGTAACGCATGGGAAAGCACGGTCAGGCGAGGCAAGGCTAAGGCATGGCAACGCAAGAATAGGCAATGCACGGAAAGCAAGCAAAGAGTAACGGAACGCAAGGAAGGCAAGGGAAAGCAAGGAAACGCAAGTGTAACGGAAGGAACGGCACGGCAAGGGGAAACAAGGCTAAGGCACGACAACGCACGGCTAGGCAATGCACGGCAAGGCAAGGAAAGCTTAAAGCAAAGGAAGGCAAGGTCAGGCGAGATAAGGCAAATGCACGACAACGCAAGGCTAGGCAATTCAGGGAAGGCAAGCAAAGAGTAAAGAGGGTAAGCAAGGCAAGTAAAAGCAAGGAAAGTCAAGGGTAACGGAAGGAACGGCACGGCAGGGGGAAACAAGTCTAAGGCACGACACCGAACGCTAGGCAATGAACGGCAAGGCAAGGAAAGGGTAACGCATGGGAAAGCACGGTCAGGCGAGGCAAGGCTAAGGCATGACAACGCAAGGCTAGGCAATGCACGGAAAGCAAGCAAAGAGTAACGGAACGCAAGGAAGGCAAGGGAAAGCAAGGGAAGGTAAGGGTAACGGAAGGAACGGCACGGCAAGGGGAAACAAGGCTAAGGCACGACAACGCACGGCTAGGCAATGCACGGCAAGGCAAGCAAAGGGTAACGCAAGGCAAGGCACGGTGAGGCTAGGCAAGGCTAATGCACAAAAACGGAAGGCTAGGCAATGCACGACAATGCAAGGAATGCTTAAAGCAAAGGAAGGCAAGGTCAGGCGAGATAAGGCAAAGGCACGACAACGCAAGGCTAGGCAATTCAGGGAAGGCAAGCAAAGAGTAACGGAAGGTAAGCAAGGCAAGGAAAAGCAAGGAAAGGCAAGGGTAACGGAAGGAACGGCACGGCAAGGGGAAACAAGTGTAAGGCACGACACCGAACGCTAGGCAATGAACGGCAAGGCAAGGAAAGGGTAACGCATGGGAAAGCACGGTCAGGCGAGGCAAGGCTAAGGCACGACAACGCAAGCTAGGCAATGCACGGAAGGCAAGCAAAGAGTAACGGAAGGTAAGGAAGGCAAGGGAAAGCAAGGAAAGGCAAGTGTAACGGAAGGAACGGCACGGCAAGGGGAAGCAAGGATAAGGCACGACACCGAACGCTAGGCAATGCACGGCAAGGCAAGGAAAGGGTAACGCATGGGAAAGCACGGTCCGGGGAGGCAAGGCTAAGGCATGACAACGCACGGCTAGGCAATGCACGGAAAGCAAGCAAAGAGTAACGGAACGCAAGGAAGGCAAGGGAAAGCAAGGAAAGGCAAGTGTAACGGAAGGAACGGCACGGCAAGGGGAAGCAAGGCTAAGGCACGACAACGCAGGGCTAGGCAATGCACGGCAAGGCAAGGAAAGGGTAACCCATGGGAAAGCACGGTCAGGCGAGGCAAGGCTAAGGCACGACAACGCAAGGCTAGGCACTGCACGGAAAGCAAGCAAAGAGTAACGGAACGCAAGGAAGGCAAGGGAAAGCAAGGGAAGGCAAGGGTAACGGAAGGAACGGCACGGCAAGGGGTAACAAGGCTAAGGCACGACAACGCAGGGCTAGGCAATGCACGGCAAGGCAAGGAAAGGGTAACGCAAGGTAAGGCACGGTGAGGCTAGGCAAGGCTAATGCACGACAACGCAAGGCTAGGCAATGCACGACAATGCAAGGAAAGCTTAAAGCAAAGGAAGGCACGGTCAGGCGAGATAAGGCTAAGGCACGACAACGCAAGGCTAGGCAATGCAGGGAAGGGAAGCAAAGAGTAACGGAAGGTAAGCAAGGCAAGGAAAAGCAAGGAAAGGCAAGGGTAACGGAAGGAACTGCACGGCAAGGGGAAACAAGGCTAAGGCACGGCAACGCAGGCTGGGCAATGCACGGCAAGGCAAGGAAAGGGTAACGCATGGGAAAGCACGTTCAGGCGAGGCAAGGCTAAGGCACGACAACGCAAGGCTAGGCAATGCACGGAAGGCAAGCAAAGAGTAACGGAAGGTAAGGAAGGCAAGGGAAAGCAAAGAAAAGCAAGTGTAACGGAAGGAACGGCACGGTAAGGGGAAACAAGGCTAAGGCACGACAACGCACGGCTAGGCAATGCACGGCAAGGCAAGCAAAGGGTAACGCAAGGCAAGGTACGGTGAGGCTAGGCAAGGCTAATGCTCGAAAACGCAAGGCTAGGCAATGCACGACAATGCAAGGAAAGCTTAAAGCAAAGCAAGGCAAGGTCAGGCGAGATAAGGCAAAGGCACGACAACGCAAGGCTAGGCAATTCAGGGAAGGAAAGCAAAGAGTAACGGAAGGTAAGCAAGGCAAGGAAAAGCAAGGAAAGGCAAGGGTAACGGAAGGAACGGCACGGCAAGGGGAAACAAGTCTAAGGCACGACACCGAACGCTAGGCAATGAACGGCAAGGCAAGGAAAGGGTAACGCATGGGAAAGCAGGGTCAGGCGTGGCACGGGTAAGGCACGACAACGCAAGGCTAGGCAATGCACGGAAAGCAAGCAAAGAGTAACGGAACGCAAGGAAGGCAAGGGAAAGCAAGGGAAGGCAAGGGTAACGGAAGGAACGGCACGGCAAGGGGTAACAAGGCTAAGGCACGACAACGCAGGGCTAGGCAATGCACGGCAAGGCAAGGAAAGGGTAACGCAGGGGAAGGCACGGTCAGGTGAGGCAAGGATAAGGCACGACAATGCAAGGCTAGGCAATGCACGGCAAGGCAAGGAAAGAGTAACGGAAGGAAAGGAAGGCAAGGCAACGCCAGGCAAGGCAAATATAAGAAAAAGGCACGGCACAGCAAGGGGAAACAAGGCTAAGGCACGACAACGCACGGCTAGGCAATGCACGGCAAGGGAAGGAAAGGGTAACGCAATTCAAGGCACGGTCAGGCGAGGTAAGGATAAGGCACGACAACGCAAGGCTAGGCAATGCACGGAAGGCAAGCAAAGAGTAACGGAAGGTAAGGAAGGCAAGGGAAAGCAAGGAAAGGCAAGTGTAACGGAAGGAACGGCATGGCAAGTGGAAACAAGGCTAAGGCACGACAACGCACGCTAGGCAATGCACGGCAAGGCAAGGAAAGGGTAACGCATGGGAAAGCACGGTCGGGCGAGGCAAGCCTAAGGCATGACAACGCAAGGCTAGGCAATGCACGGAAAGCAAGCAAAGAGTAACGGAACGCAACGAAGGCAAGGGAAAGCAAGGGAAGGCAAGGGTAACGGAAGGAACGGCACGGCAAGGGGAAACAAGGCTAAGGCACGGCAACGTAGGCTAGGCAATGCACGGCAAGGCAAGGAAAGGGTAACACATGGGAAAGCACGTTCAGGCGAGGCAAGGCTAAGGCACGACAACGCAAGGCTAGGCAATGCACGAAAGGCAAGCAAAGAGTAACGGAAGGTAAGGAAGGCAAGGGAAAGCAAAGAAAGGCAAGTGTAACGGAAGGAACGGCACGGCAAGGGGAAACAAGGCTAAGGCACGACAACGCACGGCTAGGCAATGCACGGCAAGGCAAGCAAAGGGTAACGCAAGGAAAGGCACGGTGAGGCTAGGCAAGGCTAATGCACGAAAACGCAAGGCTAGGCGATGCACGACAATGCAAGGAAAGCTTAAAGCAAAGGAAGGCAAGGTCAGGCGAGATAAGGCTAAGGCACGACAACGCAAGGCTAGGAAATTCAGGGAAGGCAAGCAAAGAGTAACGGAATGTAAGGAAGGCAAGGGAAAGCAAGGAAAGGGAAGTGTAACGGAAGGAACGGCACGGCAAGGCGAAACAAGGCTAAGGCACGACAACGCACGGCTAGGCAATGCACGGCAAGGCAAGGAAAGGGTAACGCATGGGAAAGCACGGTCAGGCGAGGCAAGGCTAAGGCATGGCAACGCAAGAATAGGCAATGCACGGAAAGCAAGCAAAGAGTAACGGAACGCAAGGAAGGCAAGGGAAAGCAAGGAAACGCAAGTGTAACGGAAGGAACGGCACGGCAAGGGGAAACAAGGCTAAGGCACGACAACGCACAGCTAGGCAATGCACGGCAAGGCAAGGAAAGCTTAAAGCAAAGGAAGGCAAGGTCAGGCGAGATAAGGCAAATGCACGACAACGCAAGGCTAGGCAATTCAGGGAAGGCAAGCAAAGAGTAAAGAGGGTAAGCAAGGCAAGTAAAAGCAAGGAAAGTCAAGGGTAACGGAAGGAACGGCACGGCAGGGGGAAACAAGTCTAAGGCACGACACCGAACGCTAGGCAATGAACGGCAAGGCAAGGAAAGGGTTACGCATGGGAAAGCACGGTCAGGCGAGGCAAGGCTAAGGCATGACAACGCAAGGCTAGGCAATGCACGGAAAGCAAGCAAAGAGTAACGGAACGCAAGGAAGGCAAGGGAAAGCAAGGGAAGGTAAGGGTAACGGAAGGAACGGCACGGCAAGGGGAAACAAGGCTAAGGCACGACAACGCACGGCTAGGCAATGCACGGCAAGGCAAGCAAAGGGTAACGCAAGGCAAGGCACGGTGAGGCTAGGCAAGGCTAATGCACAAAAACGGAAGGCTAGGCAATGCACGACAATGCAAGGAATGCTTAAAGCAAAGGAAGGCAAGGTCAGGCGAGATAAGGCAAAGGCACGACAACGCAAGGCTAGGCAATTCAGGGAAGGCAAGCAAAGAGTAACGGAAGGTAAGCAAGGCAAGGAAAAGCAAGGAAAGGCAAGGGTAACGGAAGGAACGGCACGGCAAGGGGAAACAAGTGTAAGGCACGACACCGAACGCTAGGCAATGAACGGCAAGGCAAGGAAAGGGTAACGCATGGGAAAGCACGGTCAGGCGAGGCAAGGCTAAGGCACGACAACGCAAGCTAGGCAATGCACGGAAGGCAAGCAAAGAGTAACGGAAGGTAAGGAAGGCAAGGGAAAGCAAGGAAAGGCAAGTGTAACGGAAGGAACGGCACGGCAAGGGGAAGCAAGGATAAGGCACGACACCGAACGCTAGGCAATGCACGGCAAGGCAAGGAAAGGGTAACGCATGGGAAAGCACGGTCCGGGGAGGCAAGGCTAAGGCATGACAACGCACGGCTAGGCAATGCACGGAAAGCAAGCAAAGAGTAACGGAACGCAAGGAAGGCAAGGGAAAGCAAGGAAAGGCAAGTGTAACGGAAGGAACGGCACGGCAAGGGGAAGCAAGGCTAAGGCACGACAACGCAGGGCTAGGCAATGCACGGCAAGGCAAGGAAAGGGTAACCCATGGGAAAGCACGGTCAGGCGAGGCAAGGCTAAGGCACGACAACGCAAGGCTAGGCACTGCACGGAAAGCAAGCAAAGAGTAACGGAACGCAAGGAAGGCAAGGGAAAGCAAGGGAAGGCAAGGGTAACGGAAGGAACGGCACGGCAAGGGGTAACAAGGCTAAGGCACGACAACGCAGGGCTAGGCAATGCACGGCAAGGCAAGGAAAGGGTAACGCAAGGTAAGGCACGGTGAGGCTAGGCAAGGCTAATGCACGACAACGCAAGGCTAGGCAATGCACGACAATGCAAGGAAAGCTTAAAGCAAAGGAAGGCACGGTCAGGCGAGATAAGGCTAAGGCACGACAACGCAAGGCTAGGCAATGCAGGGAAGGGAAGCAAAGAGTAACGGAAGGTAAGCAAGGCAAGGAAAAGCAAGGAAAGGCAAGGGTAACGGAAGGAACTGCACGGCAAGGGGAAACAAGGCTAAGGCACGGCAACGCAGGCTGGGCAATGCACGGCAAGGCAAGGAAAGGGTAACGCATGGGAAAGCACGTTCAGGCGAGGCAAGGCTAAGGCACGACAACGCAAGGCTAGGCAATGCACGGAAGGCAAGCAAAGAGTAACGGAAGGTAAGGAAGGCAAGGGAAAGCAAAGAAAAGCAAGTGTAACGGAAGGAACGGCACGGTAAGGGGAAACAAGGCTAAGGCACGACAACGCACGGCTAGGCAATGCACGGCAAGGCAAGCAAAGGGTAACGCAAGGCAAGGTACGGTGAGGCTAGGCAAGGCTAATGCTCGAAAACGCAAGGCTAGGCAATGCACGACAATGCAAGGAAAGCTTAAAGCAAAGCAAGGCAAGGTCAGGCGAGATAAGGCAAAGGCACGACAACGCAAGGCTAGGCAATTCAGGGAAGGAAAGCAAAGAGTAACGGAAGGTAAGCAAGGCAAGGAAAAGCAAGGAAAGGCAAGGGTAACGGAAGGAACGGCACGGCAAGGGGAAACAAGTCTAAGGCACGACACCGAACGCTAGGCAATGAACGGCAAGGCAAGGAAAGGGTAACGCATGGGAAAGCACGGTCAGGCGAGGCAAGGCTAAGACAGACAACGCAAGGCAGGCAATGCACGGAAAGCAAGCACAGGGTCAGGCGTGGCACGGGTAAGGCACGACAACGCAAGGCTAGGCAATGCACGGAAAGCAAGCAAAGAGTAACGGAACGCAAGGAAGGCAAGGGAAAGCAAGGGAAGGCAAGGGTAACGGAAGGAACGGCACGGCAAGGGGTAACAAGGCTAAGGCACGACAACGCAGGGCTAGGCAATGCACGGCAAGGCAAGGAAAGGGTAACGCAGGGGAAGGCACGGTCAGGTGAGGCAAGGATAAGGCACGACAATGCAAGGCTAGGCAATGCACGGCAAGGCAAGGAAAGAGTAACGGAAGGAAAGGAAGGCAAGGCAACGCCAGGCAAGGCAAATGTAAGAAAAAGGCACGGCACAGCAAGGGGAAACAAGGCTAAGGCACGACAACGCACGGCTAGGCAATGCACGGCAAGGGAAGGAAAGGGTAACGCAATTCAAGGCACGGTCAGGCGAGGTAAGGATAAGGCACGACAACGCAAGGCTAGGCAATGCACGGAAGGCAAGCAAAGAGTAACGGAAGGTAAGGAAGGCAAGGGAAAGCAAGGAAAGGCAAGTGTAACGGAAGGAACGGCATGGCAAGTGGAAACAAGGCTAAGGCACGACAACGCACGCTAGGCAATGCACGGCAAGGCAAGGAAAGGGTAACGCATGGGAAAGCACGGTCGGGCGAGGCAAGCCTAAGGCATGACAACGCAAGGCTAGGCAATGCACGGAAAGCAAGCAAAGAGTAACGGAACGCAACGAAGGCAAGGGAAAGCAAGGGAAGGCAAGGGTAACGGAAGGAACGGCACGGCAAGGGGAAACAAGGCTAAGGCACGGCAACGTAGGCTAGGCAATGCACGGCAAGGCAAGGAAAGGGTAACACATGGGAAAGCACGTTCAGGCGAGGCAAGGCTAAGGCACGACAACGCAAGGCTAGGCAATGCACGAAAGGCAAGCAAAGAGTAACGGAAGGTAAGGAAGGCAAGGGAAAGCAAAGAAAGGCAAGTGTAACGGAAGGAACGGCACGGCAAGGGGAAACAAGGCTAAGGCACGACAACGCACGGCTAGGCAATGCACGGCAAGGCAAGCAAAGGGTAACGCAAGGAAAGGCACGGTGAGGCTAGGCAAGGCTAATGCACGAAAACGCAAGGCTAGGCGATGCACGACAATGCAAGGAAAGCTTAAAGCAAAGGAAGGCAAGGTCAGGCGAGATAAGGCTAAGGCACGACAACGCAAGGCTAGGAAATTCAGGGAAGGCAAGCAAAGAGTAACGGAATGTAAGGAAGGCAAGGGAAAGCAAGGAAAGGGAAGTGTAACGGAAGGAACGGCACGGCAAGGCGAAACAAGGCTAAGGCACGACAACGCACGGCTAGGCAATGCACGGCAAGGCAAGGAAAGGGTAACGCATGGGAAAGCACGGTCAGGCGAGGCAAGGCTAAGGCATGGCAACGCAAGAATAGGCAATGCACGGAAAGCAAGCAAAGAGTAACGGAACGCAAGGAAGGCAAGGGAAAGCAAGGAAACGCAAGTGTAACGGAAGGAACGGCACGGCAAGGGGAAACAAGGCTAAGGCACGACAACGCACGGCTAGGCAATGCACGGCAAGGCAAGGAAAGCTTAAAGCAAAGGAAGGCAAGGTCAGGCGAGATAAGGCAAATGCACGACAACGCAAGGCTAGGCAATTCAGGGAAGGCAAGCAAAGAGTAAAGAGGGTAAGCAAGGCAAGTAAAAGCAAGGAAAGTCAAGGGTAACGGAAGGAACGGCACGGCAAGGGGAAACAAGTCTAAGGCACGACACCGAACGCTAGGCAATGAACGGCAAGGCAAGGAAAGGGTTACGCATGGGAAAGCACGGTCAGGCGAGGCAAGGCTAAGGCATGACAACGCAAGGCTAGGCAATGCACGGAAAGCAAGCAAAGAGTAACGGAACGCAAGGAAGGCAAGGGAAAGCAAGGGAAGGTAAGGGTAACGGAAGGAACGGCACGGCAAGGGGAAACAAGGCTAAGGCACGACAACGCACGGCTAGGCAATGCACGGCAAGGCAAGCAAAGGGTAACGCAAGGCAAGGCACGGTGAGGCTAGGCAAGGCTAATGCACAAAAACGGAAGGCTAGGCAATGCACGACAATGCAAGGAATGCTTAAAGCAAAGGAAGGCAAGGTCAGGCGAGATAAGGCTAAGGCACGACAACGCAAGGCTAGGAAATTCAGGGAAGGCAAGCAAAGAGTAACGGAAGGTAAGCTAGGCAAGGAAAAGGAAGGACAGGCCAGGGTAACGGAAGGAACGGCACGGCAAGGGGAAACAAGTCTAAGGCACGACACCGAACGCTAGGCAATGAACGGCAAGGCAAGGAAAGTGTAACGCATTTGAAAGCACGGTCAGGCGAGGCAACGCTAAGGCACTACAACGCAAGGCTAGGCAATGCACGGCAAGGCAAGCAAAGGGTAACGGAAGGTAAGGAAGGCAAGGGAAAGCAAGGAAAGGCAAGTGTAACGGAAGGAACGGCACGGCAAGGGGAAACAAGGCTAAGGCACGACAACGCACGCTAGGTAATGCACGGCAAGGCAAGGAAAGGGTAACCCATGGGAAAGCACGGTCAGGCGAGGCAAGGCTAAGGCACGACAACGCAAGGCTAGGCAATGCACGGAAAGCAAGCAAAGAGTAACGGAACGCAAGGAAGGCAAGGGAAAGCAAGGGAAGGCAAGGGTAACGGAAGGAACGGCACGGCAAGGGGTAACAAGGCTAAGGCACGACAACGCAGGGCTAGGCAATGCACGGCAAGGCAAGGAAAGGGTAACGCAGGGGAAGGCACGGTCAGGTGAGGCAAGGATAAGGCACGACAATGCAAGGCTAGGCAATGCACGGCAAGGCAAGGAAAGAGTAACGGAAGGAAAGGAAGGCAAGGCAAAGCCAGGCAAGGCAAGTGTAACAAAAGGCACGCCACGGCAAGGGGAAACAAGGCTAAGGTACGACAACGCAGGGCTAGGCAATGCACGGCAAGGCAAGGAAAGGGTAACGCAAGGTAAGGCACGGTGAGGCTAGGCAAGGCTAATGCACGACAACGCAATGCTAGGCAATGCACGACAATGCAAGGAAAGCTTAAAGCAAAGGAAGGCACGGTCAGGCGAGATAAGGCTAACGCACGACAACGCAAGGCTATGCAATGCAGGCAAGGGAAGCAAAGAGTAACGGAAGGTAAGCAAGGCAAGGAAAAGCAAGGAAAGGCAAGGGTAACGGAAGGAACTGCACGGCAAGGGGAAACAAGGCTAAGGCACGGCAACGCAGGCTGGGCAATGCACGGCAAGGCAAGGAAAGGGTAACGCATGGGAAAGCACGTTCAGGCGAGGCAAGGCTAAGGCACGACAACGCAAGGCTAGGCAATGCACGGAAGGCAAGCAAAGAGTAACGGAAGGTAAGGAAGGCAAGGGAAAGCAAAGAAAAGCAAGTGTAACGGAAGGAACGGCACGGCAAGGGGAAACAAGGCTAAGGCACGACAACGCACGCCTAGCAATGCACGGCAAGGCAAGCAAAGGGTAACGCAAGGCAAGGTACGGTGAGGCTAGGCAAGGCTAATGCTCGAAAACGCAAGGCTAGGCAATGCACGACAATGCAAGGAAAGCTTAAAGCAAAGGAAGGCAAGGTCAGGCGAGATAAGGCAAAGGCACGACAACGCAAGGCTAGGCAATTCAGGGAAGGAAAGCAAAGAGTAACGGAAGGTAAGCAAGGCAAGGAAAAGCAAGGAAAGGCAAGGGTAACGGAAGGAACGGCACGGCAAGGGGAAACAAGTCTAAGGCACGACACCGAACGCTAGGCAATGAACGGCAAGGCAAGGAAAGGGTAACGCAAGGCAAAGCACGGTCAGGCGAGGCAAGGCTAAGGCACGACAACGCAAGGCTAGGCAATGCACGGAAGGCAAGCAAAGAGTAACGGAAGGTAAGGAAGGCAAGGGAAAGCAAGGAAATGCAAGTGTAACGGAAGGAACGGCACGGCAAGGGGAAACAAGGCTAAGGCACGACAACGCACGCTAGGTAATGCACGGCAAGGCAAGGAAAGGGTAACGCATGGGAAAGCACGGTCAGGCGAGGCAAGGCTAAGGCACGACAACGCAAGGCTAGGCAATGCACGGAAAGCAAGCAAAGAGTAACGGAACGCAAGGAAGGCAAGGGAAAGCAAGGGAAGGCAAGGGTAACGGAAGGAACGGCACGGCAAGGGGTAACAAGGCTAAGGCACGACAACGCAGGGCTAGGCAATGCACGGCAAGGCAAGGAAAGGGTAACGCAGGGGAAGGCACGGTCAGGTGAGGCAAGGATAAGGCACGACAATGCAAGGCTAGGCAATGCACGGCAAGGCAAGGAAAGAGTAACGGAAGGAAAGGAAGGCAAGGCAACGCCAGGCAAGGCAAATGTAAGAAAAAGGCACGGCACAGCAAGGGGAAACAAGGCTAAGGCACGACAACGCACGGCTAGGCAATGCAAGGCAAGGCAAGGAAAGGGTAACGCAAGGCAAGGCACGGTGAGGCTAGGCAAGGCTAAGGCACGACAACGCAAGGCTAGGCAATGCGGCAATGCACGACAATGCAAGGAAAGCTTAAAGCAAAGGAAGGCACGGTCAGGCGAGATAAGGCTAAGGCACGACAACGCAAGGCTAGGCAATGCAGGGAAGGGAAGCAAAGAGTAACGGAAGGTAAGCAAGGCAAGGAAAAGCAAGGAAAGTCAAGGGTAACGGAAGGAACTGCACGGCAAGGGGAAACAAGGCTAAGGCACGGCAACGCACGGCTAGGCAATGCACGGCCAGGCAAGGAAAGGGTAACGCAAGGTAAGGCACTGTCAGGCGAGCCAAGGTTAAGGCACGACAACGCAAGCTAGGCAATGCACGGCAAGGCAAGGAAAGGGTAACGCAAGGGAAGGCACGGTCGGGTGAGGAAAGGCTAATGGACGACAATGCAAAGCTAGGCAGTGCACGGCAAGGCAAGGAAAGAGTAACGGAAGGAAAGGAAGGCAAGGCAAAGCCAGGCAAGGCAAGTGTAACAAAAGGCACGGCACGGCAAGGGTAAACAAGGCTAAGGCACGACAACGCACAGCTAGGCAATGCACGGCAAGGGAAGGAAAGGGTAACGCAATTCAAGGCACGGTCAGGCGAGGTAAGGATAAGGCACGACAACGCAAGGCTAGGAAATTCAGGGAAGGCAAGCAAAGAGTAACGGAAGGTAAGCAAGGCAAGGAAAAGGAAGGAAAGGCCAGGGTAACGGAAGGAACGGCGCGGCAAGGGGAAACAAGTCTAAGGCACGGCAACGTAGGCTAGGCAATGCACGGCAAGGGAAGGAAAGGGTAACGCATGGGAAAGCACGTTCAGGCGAGGCAAGGCTAAGGCACGACAACGCAAGGCTAGGCAATGCACGGAAGGCAAGCATAGAGTAACGCAAGGTAAGGAAGGCGAGGGAAAGCAAAGAAAGGCAAGTGTAACGGAAGGAACGGCACGGCAAGGGGAAACAAGGCTAAGGCACGACAACGCACGGCTAGGCAATGCACGGCAAGGAAAGCAAAGGGTAACGCAAGGAAAGGCACGGTGAGGCTAGGCAAGGCTAATGCACGAAAACACAAGGCTAGGCAATGCACGACAATGCAAGGAAAGCTTAAAGCAAAGGAAGGCAAGGTCAGGCGAGATAAGGCAAAGGCACGACAATGCGAGGCTAGGCAATTCAGGGAAGGCAAGCAAAGAGTAACGGAAGGTAAGCAAGGCAAGGAAAAGCAAGGAAAGGCAAGGGTAACGGAAGGAACGGCACGGCAAGGGGAAACAAGGCTAAGGCACGGCAACGCAGGCTAGGCAATGCACGGCAAGGCAAGGAAAGGGTAACGCAAGGCAAGGAACGGTGAGGCTAGGCAAGGTTAATGCACGGCAACGTAGGCTAGGCAATGCACGGCAAGGCAAGGAAAGGGTAACGCATTTGAAAGCACGGTCAGGCGAGGCAACGCAAAGGCAAGACAACGCAAGGCTAGGCAATGCACGGAAGGCAAGCAAAGAGTAACGGAAGGTAAGGAAGGCAAGGGAAAGCAAGGAAAGGCAAGGGTAACGGAAGGAACGGCACGGCAAGGGGAAACAAGGCTAAGGCACGACAACGCACGCTAGGCAATGCACGGCAAGGCAAGGAAAGGGTAACGCATGGGAAAGCACGGTCAAGCGAGGCAAGGCTAAGACATGACAACGCAAGGCTAGGCAATGCACGGAAAGCAAGCAAAGAGTAACGGAACGCACGAAAGGCAAGGGAAAGCAAGGGAAGGCAAGGGTAACGGAACGAACGGCACGGCAAGTGGTAAGAAGGCTAAGGCACGAAAACGCAGGTCTAGGCAATGCACGGCAAGGCAAGGAAAGGGTAACGCAGGGGAAGGCACGGTCAGGTGAGGCAAGGATAAGGCACGACAATGCAAGGCTAGGCAATGCACGGCAAGGCAAGGAAAGAGTAACGGAAGGAAAGGAAGGCAAGGCAAAGCCAGGCAAGCAAGTGTAACAAAAGGCACGCCACGGCAAGGGGAAACAAGGCTAAGGCACGACAACGCACGGCTAGGCAATGCACGCCAAGGTAAGCAAAGGGTAACGCAAGGCAAGGCACGGTGAGGCTAGGCAAGGCTAATGCACGACAACGCAAGGCTAGGCGATGCACGACAATGCAAGGGAAGCTTAAAGCAAAGGAAGGCAAGGTCAGGCGAGATAAGGCTAAGGCACGACAACGCAAGGCTAGGAAATTCAGGCAAGGCAAGCAAAGAGTAACGGAAGGTAAGCAAGGCAAGGAAAAGCAAGGAAAGGCCAGGGTAACGGAAGGAACGGCACGGCAAGGGGAAACAAGTCTAAGGCACGGCAACGTAGGCTAGGCAATGCACGGCAAGGCAAGGAAAGGGTAACGCATGGGTAAGCACGTTCAGGCGAGGCAAGGCTAAGGCACGACAACGCAAGGCTAGGCAATGCACGGAAGGCAAGCATAGAGTAACGGAAGGTAAGGAAGGCAAGGGAAAGCAAAGAAAGGCAAGTGTAACGGAAGGAACGGCACGGCAAGGGGAAACAAGGCTAAGGCACGACAACGCACGGCTAGGCAATGCACGGCAAGGAAAGCAAAGGGTAACGCAAGGAAAGGCACGGTGAGGCTAGGCAAGGCTAATGCACGACAACGCAAGGCTAAGCAATGCACGACAATGCAAGGAAAGCTTAAAGCAATGGAAGGCACGATCAGGCGAGATAAGGCTAAGGCACGACAACGCAAGGCTAGGCAATGCAGGGAAGGGAAGCAAAGAGTAACGGAAGGTAAGCAAGGCAAGGAAAAGCATGGAAAGGCAAGGGTAACGAAAGGAACGGCACGGCAAGGGGAAACAAGGCTAAGGCACGGCAACGCAGGCTAGGCAATGCACGGAAAGGCAAGGAAAGGGTAACGCATGGGAAAGCACGGTCAGGCGAGGCAAGGCTAAGGCATGACAACGCAAGGCTAGGCAATGCACGGCAAGGGAAGCAAAGGGTAACGCAAGGAAAGGCACGGTGAGGCTAGGCAAGGCTAATGCACGAAAACGCAAGGCTAGGCGATGCACGACAATGCAAGGAAAGCTTAAAGCAAAGGAAGGCAAGGTCAGGCGAGATAAGGCTAAGGCACGACAACGCAAGGCTAGGAAATTCAGGGAAGGCTAGCAAAGAGTAACGGAATGTAAGGAAGGCAAGGGAAAGCAAGGAAAGGCAAGTGTAACGGAAGGAACGGCTTGGCAAGGCGAAACACGGCTAAGGCACGACAACGCACGGCTAGGCAATGCACGGAAAGGCAAGGAAAGGGTAACGCATGGGAAAGCACGGTCAGGCGAGGCAAGGCTAAGGCATGACAACGCAAGGCTAGGCAATGCACGGAAAGCAAGCAAAGAGTAACGGAACGCAAGGAAGGCAAGGGTAACGGAAGGAACGGCACGGCAAGGGGAAACAAGGCTAAGGCACGGCAACGCAGGCTAGGCAATGCACGGCAAGGCAAGGAAAGCTTAAAGCAAAGGAAGGCAAGGTCAGGCGAGATAAGGCAAATGCAAGACAACGCAAGGCTAGGCAATTCAGGGAAGGCAAGCAAAGAGTAACGGAAGGTAAGCAAGGCAAGTAAAAGCAAGGAAAGTCAAGGGTAACGGAAGGAACGGCACGGCAAGGGGAAACAAGTCTAAGGCACGACACCGAACGCTAGGCAATGAACGGCAAGGCAAGGAAAGGGTTACGCATGGGAAAGCACGGTCAGGCGAGGCAAGCCTAAGGCATGACAACGCAAGGCTAGGCAATGCACGGAAAGCAAGCAAAGAGTAACGGAACGCAAGGAAGGCAAGGGAAAGCAAGGGAAGGCAAGGGTAACGGAAGGAACGGCACGGCAAGGGGTAACAAGGCTAAGGCACGACAACGCAGGGCTAGGCAATGCACGGCAAGGCAAGGAAAGAGTAACGGAAGGAAAGGAAGGCAAGGCAAAGCCAGGCAAGGCAAGTGTAACGGAAGGAACGGCACGGCAAGGGGAAACAAGGCTAAGGCACGACAACGCACGGCTAGGCAATGCACGGCAAGGCAAGGAAAGGGTAACCCAAGGCAAGGCACGGTGAGGCTAGGCAAGGCTAATGCACGACAACGCAAGGCTAGGCAATGCACGACAATGCAAGGAAAGCTTAAAGCAAAGGAAGGCACGGTCAGGCGAGATAAGCCTAAGGCACGACAACGCAAGGCTAGGCAATGCAGGGAAGGCAAGCAAAGAGTAACGCATGGGAAAGCACGGTCAGGGGAGGCAAGGCAAAGGCACGACAACGCAAGGCTTGGCAATGCACGGAAGGCAAGGAAAGAGTAACGGAAGGTAAGGAAGGCAGGGGAAAGCAAAGAACGGCAAGTGTAACGGAAGGAACGGCACGGCAAGGGGAAACAAGGCTAAGGCACGACACCGCACGCTAGGCAATGCACGGCAAGGCAAGGAAAGGGTAACGCATGGGAAAGCACGGTCAGGCGAGGCAAGGCTAAGGAAAGCCAACGCAAGGCTAGGCAATGCACGGAAAGCAAGCAAGGAGTAACGGAACGCAAGGAAGGCAAGGGAAAGCAAGGGAAGGCAAGGGTAACGGAAGGAACGACACGGCAAGGGGTAACAAGGCTAAGGCACGACAACACACGGCTAGGAAATGCACGGCAAGGCAAGGAAAGGGTAACGCAAGGCAAGGCACGGTGAGGCTAGGCAAGGTTAATGCACGACAACGCAAGGCTAGGCAATGCACGACAATGCAAGGAAAGCTTAAAGCAAAGGAAGGCACGGTCAGGCGAGATAAGGCTAAGGCACGACAACGCAAGGCTTGGCAATGCACGGAAGGCAAGCAAAGAGTAACGGAAGGTAAGGAAGGCAAGGGAAAGCAAGGAAAGGCAATGGTAACGGAAGGAACGGCACGGCAAGGGGAAACAAGGCTAAGGCACGACAACGCACGCTAGGCAATGCACGGCAAGGCAAGGAAAGGGTAACGCATGGGAAAGCACGGTCAGGCGGGGCAAGGCTAAGGCACGACAACCCAAGGCTAGGCAATGCACGGAAGGCAAGCAAAGAGAAACGGAAGGTAAGGAAGGAAATGGAAAGCAAAGAAAGGCAAGTGTAACGGAAGGAACGGCACGGCAAGGGGAAACAAGGCTAAGGCACGACAAGGCACGGCTAGGCAATGCACGGCAAGGCAAGGAAAGGGTAACGCATGGGAAAGCACGGTCAGGCGAGGCAAGGCTAAGGAAAGCCAACGCAAGGCTAGGCAATGCACGGAAAGCAAGCAAGGAGTAACGGAATGCAAGGAAGGAAAGGGAAAGCAAGGGAAGGCAAGGGTAACGGAAGGAACGGCACGGCAAGGGGAAACAAGTCTAAGGCACGACACCGAACGCTAGGCAATGAACGGCAAGGCAAGGAAATGGTTACGCATGGGAAAGCACGGTCAGGCGAGGCAAGGCTAAGGCACGACAACGCAAGTCTAGTCAATGCACGGAAGGCAAGCAAAGAGTAACGGAAGTTAAGGAAGGCAAGGGAAAGCAAGGAAAGGCAAGTGTAACGGAAGGAACGGCACGGCAAGGGGAAACAAGGCTAAGGCACGACAACACACGCTAGGCAATGCACGGCAAGGCAAGGAAAGGGTAACGCAGGGGAAGTCACGGTCAGGTGAGTATAGGATAAGGCAGGACAATGCAAGGCTAGGCAATGCACGGCAAGGCAAGGAAAGCTTAAAGCAAAGGAAGGCACGGTCAGGCGAGATAAGGCTAAGGCTCGACAACGCAAGGCTAGGAAATGCAGGGAAGGGAAGCAAAGAGTAACGGAAGGTAAGCAAGGCAAGGAAAAGCAACAAAGTCAAGGGGAACGGAAGGAACGGCACGGCAAGGGGAAACAAGGCTAAGGCACGACAACGCAGGGCTAGGCAATGCACGGCAAGGCAAGGAAAGAGTAACGGAAGGAAAGGAAGGCAAGGCAAAGCCAGGCAAGGCAAGTGTAACAAAAGGAACGCCACGGCAAGGGGAAACAAGGCTAAGGCACGACAACGCACGGCTAGGCAATGCACGGCAAGGCAAGGAAAGGGTAACGCAAGGCAAGGCACGGTGAGGCTAGGCAAGGCTAATGCACGACAACGCAAGGCTAGGCAATGCACGACAATGCAAGTAAAGCTTAAAGCAAAGGAAGGCACGGTCAGGCGAGATAAGGCTAAGGCACGACAACGCAAGGCTAGGCAATGCAGGGAAGGCAAGGAAAGAGTAACGGAAGGTAAGCAAGGCAAGGAAAAGCAAGGAAAGTCAAGGGGAACGGAAGGAACGGCACGGCAAGGGGACACAAGGCTAAGGCACGACAACGCACGGCTAGGCAATGCACGGCAAGGCAAGGAAAGGGTAACGCATGGGAAAGCACGGTCAGGCGAGGCAAGGCTAAGGCACGACAACGCAAGGCTAGGCAATGCACGGCAAGGCAAGGAAAGGGTAACGCATGGGAAAGCACGGTCAGGCGAGGCAAGGCTAAGGCACGACAACGCAAGGCTAGGCAATGCACGGAAGGCAAGCAAAGAGTAACGGAAGGGAAGGAAGGCAAGGGAAAGCAAGGGAAGGCAAGGGTAACGGAAGGAACGGCACGGCAAGGGGAAACAAGGCTAAGGCACGACAACGCACGGCTAGGCAATGCACGGCAAGGCAAGCAAAGGGTAACGCAAGGAAAGGCACGGTGAGGCTAGGCAAGGCTAATGCACGAAAACGCAAGGCTAGGCGATGCACGACAATGCAAGGAAAGCTTAAAGCAAAGGAAGGCAAGGTCAGGCGAGATAAGGCTAAGGCACGACAACGCAAGGCTAGGAAATTCAGGGAAGGCAAGCAAAGAGTAACGGAATGTAAGGAAGGCAAGGGAAAGCAAGGAAAGGCAATTGTAACGGAAGGAACGGCACGGCAAGGCGAAACAAGGCTAAGGCACGACAACGCACGGCTAGGCAATGCACGGTAAGGCAAGGAAAGGGTAACGCATGGGAAAGCACGGTCAGGCGAGGCAAGGCTAAGGCATGACAACGCAAGGCTAGGCAATGCACGGAAAGCAAGCAAAGAGTAACGGAACGCAAGGAAGGCAAGAGAAAGCAAGTAAAGGCAAGTGTAACGGAAGGAACGGCACGGCAAGGGGAAACAAGGCTAAGGCACGACAACGCACGGCTAGGCAATGCACGGCAAGGCAAGGAAAGCTTAAAGCAAAGGAAGGCAAGGTCAGGCGAGATAAGGCTAAGGCACGACAACGCAAGGCTAGGCAATGCACGGAAGGCAAGCAAAGAGAAACGGAAGTTAAGGACGGAAATGGAAAGCAAAGACAGGCAAGTGTAACGGAAGGAACGGCATGGCAAGTGGAAACAAGGCTAAGGCACGACAACGCACGCTAGGCAATGCACGGCAAGGCAAGGAAATGGTAACGCATGGGAAAGCACGGTCGGGTGAGGCAAGCCTAAGGCATGACAACGCAAGGCTAGGCAATGCACGGAAAGCAAGCAAAGAGTAACGGAACGCAAGGAAGGCAAGGGAAAGCAAGGGAAGGCAAGGGTAACGGAAGGAACGGCACGGCAAGGGGAAACAAGGCTAAGGCACGGCAACGTAGGCTAGGCAATGCACGGCAAGGCAAGGAAAGGGTAACACATGGGAAAGCACGTTCAGGCGAGGCAAGGCTAAGGCACGACAACGCAAGGCTAGGCAATGCACGAAAGGCAAGCAAAGAGTAACGGAAGGTAAGGAAGGCAAGGGAAAGCAAAGAAAGGCAAGTGTAACGGAAGGAACGGCACGGCAAGGGGAAACAAGGCTAAGGCACGACAACGCACGGCTAGGCAATGCACGGCAAGGCAAGCAAAGGGTAACGCAAGGAAAGGCACGGTGAGGCTAGGCAAGGCTAATGCACGAAAACGCAAGGCTAGGCGATGCACGACAATGCAAGGAAAGCTTAAAGCAAAGGAAGGCAAGGTCAGGCGAGATAAGGCTAAGGCACGACAACGCAAGGCTAGGAAATTCAGGGAAGGCAAGCAAAGAGTAACGGAAGGTAAGCAAGGCAAGATAAAGGAAGGAAAGGCCAGGGTAACGGAAGGAACGGCACGGCAAGGGGAAACAAGTCTAAGGCACGGCAACGTAGGTTAGGCAATGCACGGCAAGGCAAGGAAAGGGTAACGCATGGGAAAGCACGTTCAGGCGAGGCAAGGCTAAGGCACGACAACGCAAGGCTAGGCAATGCACGGAAGGCAAGCATAGAGTAACGCAAGGTAAGGAAGGCGAGGGAAAGCAAAGAAAGGCAAGTGTAACGGAAGGAACGGCACGGCAAGGGGAAACAAGGCTAAGGCACGACAACGCACGGCTAGGCAATGCACGGCAAGGAAAGCAAAGGGTAACGCAAGGAAAGGCACGGTGAGGCTAGGCAAGGCTAATGCACGAAAACACATGGCTAGGCAATGCACGACAATGCAAGGAAAGCTTAAAGCAAAGGAAGGCAAGGTCAGGCGAGATAAGGCAAAGGCACGACAACGCGAGGCTAGGCAATTCAGGGAAGGCAAGCAAAGAGTAACGGAAGGTAAGCAAGGCAAGGAAAAGCAAGGAAAGGCAAGGGTAACGGCAGGAACGGCACGGCAAGGGGAAACAAGGCTAAGGCACGGCAACGCAGGCTAGGCAATGCACGGCAAGGCAAGGAAAGGGTAACGCATGGGAAAGCACGGTCAGGCGAGGCAAGGCTAAGGCATGACAACGCAAGGCTAGGCAATGCATGGCAAGGGAAGCAAAGGGTAACGCAAGGAAAGGCACGGTGAGGCTAGGCAAGGCTAATGCACGAAAACGCAAGGCTAGGCGATGCACGACAATGCAAGGAAAGCTTAAAGCAAAGGAAGGCATGGTCAGGCGAGATAAGGCTAAGGCACGACAACGCAAGGCTAGGAAATTCAGGGAAGGCAATCAAAGAGTAACGGAATGTAAGGAAGGCAAGGGAAAGCAAGGAAAGGCAAGTGTAACGGAAGGAACGGCTTGGCAAGGCGAAACAAGGCTAAGGCACGACAACGCACGGCTAGGCAATGCACGGAAAGGCAAGGAAAGGGTAACGCATGGGAAAGCACGGTCAGGCGAGGCAAGGCTAAGGCATGACAACGCAAGGCTAGGCAATGCACGGAAAGCAAGCAAAGAGTAACGGAACGCATGGAAGGCAAGGGAAAGCAAGGGAAGGCAAGTGTAACGGAAGGAACGGCACGGCAAGGGGAAACAAGGCTAAGGCACGACAACGCACGGCTAGGCAATGCACGGCAAGGCAAGGAAAGCTTAAAGCAAAGGAAGGCAAGGTCAGGCGAGATAAGGCAAATGCACGACAACGCAAGGCTAGGCAATTCAGGGAAGGCAAGCAAAGAGTAACGGAAGGTAAGCAAGGCAAGGAAAAGCAAGGAAAGTCAAGGGTAACGGAAGGAACGGCACGGCAAGGGGAAACAAGTCTAAGGCACGACACCGAACGCTAGGCAATGAACGGCAAGGCAAGGAAAGGGTAACGCATGGGAAAGCACGGTCAGGCGAGGCAAGGCTAAGGCACGACAACGCAAGGCTAGGCAATGCACGGAAAGCAAGCAAAGAGTAACGGAACGCAAGGAAGGCAAGGGAAAGCAAGGAAAGGCAAGGGTAACGGAAGGAACGGCACGGCAAGGGGAAACAAGGCTAAGGCACGACAACGCACGCTAGGCAATGCACGGCAGGCAAGGAAAGGGTAACGCAAGGCAAGGCACGGTGAGGCTAGGCAAGGCTAATGCACGACAACGCAAGGCTAGGCAATGCACGACAATGCAAGGAAAGCTTAAAGCAAAGGAAGGCACGGTCAGGCGAGATAAGCCTAAGGCACGACAATGCAAGGCTAGGCAATGCAGGGAAGGCAAGCAAAGAGTAACGCATGGGAAAGCACGGTCAGGGGAGGCAAGGCTAAGGCACGACAACGCAAGGCTAGGCAATGCACGGAAGGCAAGCAAAGAGTAACGGAAGGTAAGGAAGGCAAGGGAAAGCAAAGAACGGCAAGTGTAACGGAAGGAACGGCACGGCAAGGGGAAACAAGGCTAAGGCACGACACCGCACGCTAGGCAATGCACGGCAAGGCAAGGAAAGGGTAACGCATGGGAAAGCACGGTCAGGCGAGGCAAGGCTAAGGAAAGCCAACGCAAGGCTAGGCAATGCACGGAAAGCAAGCAAGGAGTAACGGAATGCAAGGAAGGAAAGGGAAAGCAAGGGAAGGCAAGGGTAACGAAAGGAACGGCACGGCAAGGGGTAACAAGGCTAAGGCACGACAACACACGGCTAGGAAATGCACGGCAAGGCAAGGAAAGGGTAACGCAAGGCAAGGCACGGTGAGGCTAGGCAAGGTTAATGCACGACAACGCAAGGCTAGGCAATGCACGACAATGCAAGTAAAGCTTAAAGCAAAGGAAGGCACGGTCAGGCGAGATAAGGCTAAGGCACGACAACGCAAGGCTAGGCAATGCACGGAAGGCAAGCAAAGAGTAACGGAAGGTAAGGAAGGCAAGGGAAAGCAAGGAAAGGCAATGGTAACGGAAGGAACGGCACGGCAAGGGGAAACAAGGCTAAGGCACGACAACGCACGCTAGGCAATGCACGGCAAGGCAAGGAAAGGGTAACGCATGGGAAAGCACGGTCAGGCGAGGCAAGGCTAAGGCACGACAACCGAAGGCTAGGCAATGCACGGAAGGCAAGCAAAGAGAAACGGAAGGTAAGGAAGGAAATGGAAAGCAAAGAAAGGCAAGTGTAACGGAAGGAACGGCACGGCAAGGGGAAACAAGGCTAAGGCACGACAAGGCACGGCTAGGCAATGCACGGCAAGGCAAGCAAAGGGTAACGCAAGGAAAGGCACGTTGAGGCTAGGCAAGGCTAATGCACGAAAACGCAAGGGTAGGCGATGCACGACAATGCAAGGAAAGCTTAAAGCAAAGGAAGGCAAGTTCAGGCGAGATAAGGCTAAGGCACGACAACGCAAGGCTAGGAATTTCAGGGAAGGAAGCAAAGAGTAACGGAATGTAAGGAAGGCAAGGGAAAGCAAGGAAAGGCAAGTGTAACGGAAGGAACGGCACGGCAAGGCGAAACAAGGCTAAGGCACGACAACGCACGGCTAGGCAATGCACGGCAAGGCAAGGAAAGGGCAACGCATGGGAAAGCACGGTCAGGCGAGGCAAGGCTAAGGCATGACAACGCAAGGCTAGGCAATGCACGGAAAGCAAGCAAAGAGTAACGGAACAAAAGGAAGGCAAGGGAAAGCAAGGAAAGGCAAGTGTAACGGAAGGAACGGCACGGCAAGGGGAAACAAGGCTAAGGCACGACAACGCACGGCTAGGCAATGCACGGCAAGGCAAGGCAAGCTTAAAGCAAAGGAAGGCAAGGTCAGGCGAGATAAGGCAAAGGCACGACAACGCAAGGCTAGGCAATTCAGGGAAGGCAAGAAAGAGTAACGGAAGGTAAGCAAGGCAAGGAAAAGCAAGGAAAGTCAAGGGTAACGGAAGGAACGGCACGGCAAGGGGAAACAATTCTAAGGCACGACACCGAACGCTAGGCAATGAACGGCAAGGCAAGGAAAGGGAAACGCATGGGAAAGCACGGTCAGGCGAGGCAAGGCTAAGGCACGACAACGCAAGGCTAGGCAATGCACGGAAGGCAAGCAAATAGTAACGGAACGCAAGGAAGGCAAGGGAAAGCAAGGAAAGGCAAGTGTAACGGAAGGAACGGCACGGCAAGGGGAAACAAGGCTAAGGGACGACAACACACGCTAGGCAATGCACGGCAAGGCAAGGAAAGTGTAACGCATGGGAAAGCACGGTCAGGCGAGGCAAGGCTAAGGAAAGCCAACGCAACGCTAGGCAATGCACGGAAAGCAAGCAAGGAGTAACGGAATGCAAGGAAGGAAAGGGAAAGCAAGGGAAGGCAAGGGTAACGGAAGGAACGGCACGGCAAGGGGAAACAAGGCTAAGGCACGACAACGCACGCTAGGCAATGCACGGCAAGGCAAGGAAAGGGTAACGCACGGGAAGTCACGGTCAGGTGAGTATAGGATAAGGCAGGACAATGCAAGGCTAGGCAATGCACGGCAAGGCAAGGAAAGCTTAAAGCAAAGGAAGGCACGGTCAGGCGAGATAAGGCTAAGGCTCCACAACGCAAGGCTAGGAAATGCAGGGAAGGGAAGCAAAGAGTAACGGAAGGTAAGCAAGGCAAGGAAAAGCAAGGAAAGTCAAGGGGAACGGAAGGAACGGCACGGCAAGGGGAAACAAGGCTAAGGCACGACAACGCAGGGCTAGGCAATGCACGGCAAGGCAAGGAAAGAGTAACGGAAGGAAAGGAAGGCAAGGCAAAGCCAGGCAAGGCAAGTGTAACAAAAGGCACGCCACGGCAAGGGGAAACAAGGCTAAGGCACGACAACGCACGGCTAGGCAATGCACGGCAAGGCAAGCAAAGGGTAACGCAAGGAAAGGCACGGTGAGGCTAGGCAAGGCTAATGCACGAAAACGCAAGGCTAGGCGATGCACGACAATGCAAGGAAAGCTTAAAGCAAAGGAAGGCAAGGTCAGGCGAGATAAGGCTAAGGCACGACAACGCAAGGCTAGGAAATTCAGGGAAGGCAAGCAAAGAGTAACGGAATGTAAGGAAGGCAAGGGAAAGCAAGGAAAGGCAAGTGTAACGGAAGGAACGGCACGGCAAGGCGAAACAAGGCTAAGGCACGACAACGCACGGCTAGGCAATGCACGGCAAGGCAAGGAAAGGGTAACGCATGGGAAAGCACGGTCAGGCGAGGCAAGGCTAAGGCATGACAACGCAAGGCTAGGCAATGCACGGAAAGCAAGCAAAGAGTAACGGAACGCAAGGAAGGCAAGGGAAAGCAAGGAAAGGCAAGTGTAACGGAAGGAACGGCACGGCAAGGGGAAACAAGGCTAAGGCACGACAACGCACGGCTAGGCAATGCACGGCAAGGGAAGGAAAGGGTAACGCATGGGAAAGCACGGTCAGGCGATGCAAGGCTAAGGCATGACAACGCAAGGCTAGGCAATTCAGGGAAGGCAAGCAAAGAGTAACGGAAGGTAAGGAAGGCAAGGGAAAGCAAGGAAAGGCAATGGTAACGGAAGGAACGGCACGGCAAGGGGAAACAATGCTAAGGCACGACAACGCACGGCTAGGCAATGCACGGCAAGGCAAGGAAAGGGTAACGCATGGGAAAGCACGGTCAGGCGAGGCAAGGCTAAGGCACGACAACGCAAGGCTAGGCAATGCACGGAAGGCAAGCAAAGAGTAACGGAAGGTAAGGAAGGCAAGGGAAAGCAAGGAAAGGCAAGTGTAACGGAAGGAACGGCACGGCAAGGGGAAACAAGGCTAAGGCACGACAACGCACGCCAGGCAATGCACGGCAAGGCAAGGAAAGGGTAACGCATGGGAAGGCACGGTCAGGTAAGGCTAGGATAAGGCACGACAATGCAAGGCTAGGCAATGCACGGCAAGGCAAGGAAAGAGTAACGGAAGGAAAGGAAGGCAAAGCAAAGCCAGGCAAGGCAAGTGTAACAAAAGGCACGCCACGGCAAGGGGAAACAAGGCTAAGGCACGACAACGCACGGCTAGGCAATGCACGGCAAGGCAAGGAAAGGGTAACGCAAGGCAAGGCACGGTGAGGCTAGGCAAGGATAATGCACGACAAGGCAAGGCTAGGCAATGCACGACAATGCAAGGAAAGCTTAAAGCAAAGGAAGGCACGGTCAGGCGAGATAAGGCTAAGGCACGACAACGCAAGGCTAGGCAATGAACGGAAGGGAAGCAAAGAGTAACGGAAGGTAAGCAAGGCAAGGAAAAGCAAGGAAAGGCAAGGGTAACGGAAGGAACTGCACGGCAAGGGGAAACAAGGCTAAGGCACGACACCGAACGTTAGGCAATGAACGGAAAGGCAAGGAAAGGGTAACGCATGGGAAAGCACGGTCAGGCGAGGCAAGGCTAAGGCACGACAACGCAAGGCTAGGCAATGCACGGAAGGCAAGCAAAGAGTAACGGAAGGTAAGGAAGGCAAGGGAAAGCAAGGAAAGGCAAGTGTAACGGAAGGAACCGCACGGCAAGGGGAAACAAGGCTAAGGCACGACAACGCACGCTAGGCAATGCACGGCAAGGCAAGGAAAGGGTAACGCATGGGAAAGCACGGTCAGGCGAGGCAAGGCTAAGGAATGCCAACGCAACGCTAGGCAATGCACGGAAAGCAAGCAAGGAGTAACGGAATGCAAGGAAGGAAAGGGAAAGCAAGGGAAGGCAAGGGTAACGGAAGGAACGGCACGGCAAGGGGAAACAAGTCTAAGGCACGACACCGAACGCTAGGCAATGAACGGCAAGGCAAGGAAAGGGTTACGCATGGGAAAGCACGGTCAGGCGAGGCAAGGCTAAGGCACGACAACGCAAGTCTAGTCAATGCACGGAAGGCAAGCAAAGAGTAACGGAAGGTAAGGAAGGCAAGGGAAAGCAAGGAAAGGCAAGTGTAACGGAAGGAACGGCACGGCAAGGGGAAACAAGGCTAAGGCACGACAACACACGCTAGGCAATGCACGGCAAGGCAAGGAAAGGGTAACGCACGGGAAGTCACGGTCAGGTGAGTATAGGATAAGGCAGGACAATGCAAGGCTAGGCAATGCACGGCAAGGCAAGGAAAGCTTAAAGCAAAGGAAGGCACGGTCAGGCGAGATAAGGCTAAGGCTCGACAACGCAAGGCTAGGAAATGCAGGGAAGGGAAGCAAAGAGTAACGGAAGGTAAGCAAGGCAAGGAAAAGCAAGGAAAGTCAAGGGGAACGGAAGGAACGGCACGGCAAGGGGAAACAAGGCTAAGGCACGACAACGCAGGGCTAGGCAATGCACGGCAAGGCAAGGAAAGAGTAACGGAAGGAAAGGAAGGCAAGGCAAAGCCAGGCAAGGCAAGTGTAACAAAAGGAACGCCACGGCAAGGGGAAACAAGGCTAAGGCACGACAACGCACGGCTAGGCAATGCACGGCAAGGCAAGGAAAGGGTAACGCAAGGCAAGGCACGGTGAGGCTAGGCAAGGCTAATGCACGACAACGCAAGGCTAGGCAATGCACGACAATGCAAGTAAAGCTTAAAGCAAAGGAAGGCACGGTCAGGCGAGATAAGGCTAAGGCACGACAACGCAAGGCTAGGCAATGCAGGGAAGGCAAGCAAAGAGTAACGGAAGGTAAGCAAGGCAAGGAAAAGCAAGGAAAGTCAAGGGGAACGGAAGGAACGGCACGGCAAGGGGACACAAGGCTAAGGCACGACAACGCACGGCTAGGCAATGCACGGCAAGGCAAGGAAAGGGTAACGCATGGGAAAGCACGGTCAGGCGAGGCAAGGCTAAGGCACGACAACGCAAGGCTAGGCAATGCACGGCAAGGCAAGGAAAGGGTAACGCATGGGAAAGCACTGTCAGGCGAGGCAAGGCTAAGGCACGACAACGCAAGGCTAGGCAATGCACGGAAGGCAAGCAAAGAGTAACGGAAGGGAAGGAAGGCAAGGGAAAGCAAGGGAAGGCAAGGGTAACGGAAGGAACGGCACGGCAAGGGGTAAGAAGTCTAAGGCACGACAACGCAGGGCTAGGCAATGCACGGCAAGGCAAGGAAAGGGTAACGCAGGGGAAGGCACGGTGAGGTGAGGCAAGGATAAGGCACGACAATGCAAGGCTAGGCAATGCACGGCAAGGCAAGGAAAGAGTAACGGAAGGTAAGGAAGGCAAGGGAAAGCAAAGAAAGGCAAGTGTAACGGAAGGAACGGCACGGCAAGGGGAAACAAGGCTAAGGCACGACAACGCACGGCTAGGCAATGCACGGCAAGGCAAGCAAAGGGTAACGCAAGGAAAGACACGGTGAGGCTAGGCAAGGCTAATGCACGAAAACGCAAGGCTAGGCGATGCACGACAATGCAAGGAAAGCTTAAAGCAAAGGAAGGCAAGGTCAGGCGAGATAAGGCTAAGGCACGACAACGCAAGGCTAGGAAATTCAGGGAAGGCAAGCAAAGAGTAACGGAATGTAAGGAAGGCAAGGGAAAGCAAGGAAAGGCAATTGTAACGGAAGGAACGGCACGGCAAGGCGAAACAAGGCTAAGGCACGACAACGCACGGCTAGGCAATGCACGGCAAGGCAAGGAAAGGGTAACGCATGGGAAAGCACGGTCAGGCGAGGCAAGGCTAAGGCATGACAACGCAAGGCTAGGCAATGCACGGAAAGCAAGCAAAGAGTAACGGAACGCAAGGAAGGCAAGAGAAAGCAAGTAAAGGCAAGTGTAACGGAAGGAACGGCACGGCAAGGGGAAACAAGGCTAAGGCACGACAACGCACGGCTAGGCAATGCACGGCAAGGCAAGGAAAGCTTAAAGCAAAGGAAGGCAAGGTCAGGCGAGATAAGGCTAAGGCACGACAACGCAAGGCTAGGCAATGCACGGAAGGCAAGCAAAGAGAAACGGAAGTTAAGGACGGAAATGGAAAGCAAAGACAGGCAAGTGTAACGGAAGGAACGGCATGGCAAGTGGAAACAAGGCTAAGGCACGACAACGCACGCTAGGCAATGCACGGCAAGGCAAGGAAATGGTAACGCATGGGAAAGCACGGTCGGGTGAGGCAAGCCTAAGGCATGACAACGCAAGGCTAGGCAATGCACGGAAAGCAAGCAAAGAGTAACGGAACGCAAGGAAGGCAAGGGAAAGCAAGGGAAGGCAAGGGTAACGGAAGGAACGGCACGGCAAGGGGAAACAAGGCTAAGGCACGGCAACGTAGGCTAGGCAATGCACGGCAAGGCAAGGAAAGGGTAACACATGGGAAAGCACGTTCAGGCGAGGCAAGGCTAAGGCACGACAACGCAAGGCTAGGCAATGCACGAAAGGCAAGCAAAGAGTAACGGAAGGTAAGGAAGGCAAGGGAAAGCAAAGAAAGGCAAGTGTAACGGAAGGAACGGCACGGCAAGGGGAAACAAGGCTAAGGCACGACAACGCACGGCTAGGCAATGCACGGCAAGGCAAGCAAAGGGTAACGCAAGGAAAGGCACGGTGAGGCTAGGCAAGGCTAATGCACGAAAACGCAAGGCTAGGCGATGCACGACAATGCAAGGAAAGCTTAAAGCAAAGGAAGGCAAGGTCAGGCGAGATAAGGCTAAGGCACGACAACGCAAGGCTAGGAAATTCAGGGAAGGCAAGCAAAGAGTAACGGAAGGTAAGCAAGGCAAGATAAAGGAAGGAAAGGCCAGGGTAACGGAAGGAACGGCACGGCAAGGGGAAACAAGTCTAAGGCACGGCAACGTAGGTTAGGCAATGCACGGCAAGGCAAGGAAAGGGTAACGCATGGGAAAGCACGTTCAGGCGAGGCAAGGCTAAGGCACGACAACGCAAGGCTAGGCAATGCACGGAAGGCAAGCATAGAGTAACGCAAGGTAAGGAAGGCGAGGGAAAGCAAAGAAAGGCAAGTGTAACGGAAGGAACGGCACGGCAAGGGGAAACAAGGCTAAGGCACGACAACGCACGGCTAGGCAATGCATGGCAAGGAAAGCAAAGGGTAACGCAAGGAAAGGCACGGTGAGGCTAGGCAAGGCTAATGCACGAAAACACATGGCTAGGCAATGCACGACAATGCAAGGAAAGCTTAAAGCAAAGGAAGGCAAGGTCAGGCGAGATAAGGCAAAGGCACGACAACGCGAGGCTAGGCAATTCAGGGAAGGCAAGCAAAGAGTAACGGAAGGTAAGCAAGGCAAGGAAAAGCAAGGAAAGGCAAGGGTAACGGAAGGAACGGCACGGCAAGGGGAAACAAGGCTAAGGCACGGCAACGCAGGCTAGGCAATGCACGGCAAGGCAAGGAAAGGGTAACGCAAGGCAAGGCACGGTGAGGCTAGGCAAGGTTAATGCACGACAACGCAAGGCTAGGCAATGCACGACAATGCAAGGAAAGCTTAAAGCAAAGGAAGGCACGGTCAGGCGAGATAAGGCTAAGGCACGGCAACGCAAGGCTAGGCAATGTACGGAAGGCAAGCAAAGAGTAACGGAAAGCAAGGAAGGCAAGGGAAAGCAAGGGAAGGCAAGGGTAACGGAAGGAACGGCACGGCAAGGGGAAACAAGGGTAAGGCACGGCAACGTAGGCTAGGCAATGCACGGCAAGGCAAGGAAAGGGTAACGCATGGGAAGCACGTTCAGGCGAGGCAAGGCTAAGGCAGGACAACGCAAGGCTAGGCAATGCACGGAAGGCAAGCAAAGAGTAACGGAAGGTAAGGAAGGCAAGGGAAAGCAAAGAAAGGCAAGTGTAACGGAAGGAATTGCACGGCAAGGGGAAACAAGGCTAAGGCACGACAACGCACGGCTAGGCAATTCATGGCAAGGCAAGCAAAGGGTAACGCAAGGAAAGGCACGGTGAGTATAGGCAAGTCTAATGCACGAAAACGCAAGGATAGGCGATGCACGACAATGCAAGGAAAGCTTAAAGCAAAGGAAGGCAAGGTCAGGCGAGATAAGGCTAAGGCATGACAACGCAAGGCTAGGAAATTCAGGGAAGGCAAGCAAAGAGTAACGGAAGGTAAGCAAGGCAACGAAAAGGAAGGAAAGGCCAGGGTAACGGAAGGAACGGCACGGCAAGGGGAAACAAGTCTAAGGCACGACACCGAACGCTAGGCAATGAACGGCAAGGCAAGGAAAGGGTAATGCATTTGAAAGCACGGTCAGGCGAGGCAACGCAAAGTCAAGACAACGCAAGGCTAGGCAATGCACGGAAGGCAAGCAAAGAGTAACGGAAGGTAAGGAAGGCAAGGGAAAGCAAGGAAAGGCAAGGGTAACGGAAGGAACGGCACGGCAAGGGGAAACAAGGCTAAGGCACGGCAACGCAGGCTAGGCAATGCACGGAAAGGCAAGGAAAGGGTAAAGCATGGGAAAGCACGGTCAGGCGAGGCAAGGCTAAGGCATGACAACGCAAGGCTAGGCAATGCACGGAAAGCAAGCAAAGAGTAACGGAACGCAAGGAAGGCAAGGGAAAGCAAGGAAAGGCAAGTGTAACGGAAGGAACGGCACGGCAAGGGGAAACAAGGCTAAGGCACGACAACGCACGGCTAGGCAATGCACGGCAAGGCAAGGAAAGCTTAAAGCAAAGGAAGGCAAGGTCAGGCGAGATAAGGCAAATGCACGACAACGCAAGGCTAGGCAATTCAGGGAAGGCAAGCAAAGAGTAACGGAAGGTAAGCAAGGCAAGTAAAAGCAAGGAAAGTCAAGGGTAACGGAAGGAACGGCACGGCAAGGGGAAACAAGTCTAAGCCACGACACCGAACGCTAGGCAATGAACGGCAAGGCAAGGAAAGGGTTACGCATGGGAAAGCACGGTCAGGCGAGGCAAGCCTAAGGCATGACAACGCAAGGCTAGGCAATGCACGGAAAGCAAGCAAAGAGTAACGGAACGCAAGGAAGGCAAGGGAAAGCAAGGGAAGGCAAGGGTAACGGAAGGAACGGCACGGCAAGGGGAAACAAGGCTAAGGCACGACACCGAACGCTAGGCAATGCACGGCAAGGCAAGGAAAGGGTAACGCATGGGAAAGCACGGTGAGGCTAGGCAAGGCTAATGCACGACAACGCAAGGCTAGGCAATGCACGACAATGCAAGGAAAGCTTAAAGCAAAGGAAGGCACGGTCAGGCGAGATAAGGCTAAGGCACGACAACGCAAGGCTAGGCAATGCAGGGAAGGGAAGCAAAGAGTAACGGAAGGTAAGCAAGGCAAGGAAAAGCAAGGAAAGGCAAGGGTAACGGAAGGAACTGCACGGCAAGGGGAAACAAGGCTAAGGCACGGCAACGCAGGCTGGGCAATGCACGGCAAGGCAAGGAAAGGGTAACGCATGGGAAAGCACGTTCAGGCGAGGCAAGGCTAAGGCACGACAACGCAAGGCTAGGCAATGCACGGAAGGCAAGCAAAGAGTAACGGAAGGTAAGGAAGGCAAGGGAAAGCAAAGAAAAGCAAGTGTAACGGAAGGAACGGCACGGTAAGGGGAAACAAGGCTAAGGCACGACAACGCACGGCTAGGCAATGCACGGCAAGGCAAGCAAAGGGTAACGCAAGGCAAGGTACGGTGAGGCTCGGCAAGGCTAATGCTCGAAAACGCAAGGCTAGGCAATGCACGACAATGCAAGGAAAGCTTAAAGCAAAGCAAGGCAAGGTCAGGCGAGATAAGGCAAAGGCACGACAACGCAAGGCTAGGCAATTCAGGGAAGGAAAGCAAAGAGTAACGGAAGGTAAGCAAGGCAAGGAAAAGCAAGGAAAGGCAAGGGTAACGGAAGGAACGGCACGGCAAGGGGAAACAAGTCTAAGGCACGACACCGAACGCTAGGCAATGAACGGCAAGGCAAGGAAAGGGTAACGCATGGGAAAGCAGGGTCAGGCGAGGCACGGGTAAGGCACGACAACGCAAGGCTAGGCAATGCACGGAAAGCAAGCAAAGAGTAACGGAACGCAAGGAAGGCAAGGGAAAGCAAGGGAAGGCAAGGGTAACGGAAGGAACGGCACGGCAAGGGGTAACAAGGCTAAGGCACGACAACGCAGGGCTAGGCAATGCACGGCAAGGCAAGGAAAGGGTAACGCAGGGGAAGGCACGGTCAGGTGAGGCAAGGATAAGGCACGACAATGCAAGGCTAGGCAATGCACGGCAAGGCAAGGAAAGAGTAACGGAAGGAAAGGAAGGCAAGGCAACGCCAGGCAAGGCAAATGTAAGAAAAAGGCACGGCACAGCAAGGGGAAACAAGGCTAAGGCACGACAACGCACGGCTAGGCAATGCACGGCAAGGGAAGGAAAGGGTAACGCAATTCAAGGCACGGTCAGGCGAGGTAAGGATAAGGCACGACAACGCAAGGCTAGGCAATGCACGGAAGGCAAGCAAAGAGTAACGGAAGGTAAGGAAGGCAAGGGAAAGCAAGGAAAGGCAAGTGTAACGGAAGGAACGGCATGGCAAGTGGAAACAAGGCTAAGGCACGACAACGCACGCTAGGCAATGCACGGCAAGGCAAGGAAAGGGTAACGCATGGGAAAGCACGGTCGGGCGAGGCAAGCCTAAGGCATGACAACGCAAGGCTAGGCAATGCACGGAAAGCAAGCAAAGAGTAACGGAACGCAACGAAGGCAAGGGAAAGCAAGGGAAGGCAAGGGTAACGGAAGGAACGGCACGGCAAGGGGAAACAAGGCTAAGGCACGGCAACGTAGGCTAGGCAATGCACGGCAAGGCAAGGAAAGGGTAACACATGGGAAAGCACGTTCAGGCGAGGCAAGGCTAAGGCACGACAACGCAAGGCTAGGCAATGCACGAAAGGCAAGCAAAGAGTAACGGAAGGTAAGGAAGGCAAGGGAAAGCAAAGAAAGGCAAGTGTAACGGAAGGAACGGCACGGCAAGGGGAAACAAGGCTAAGGCACGACAACGCACGGCTAGGCAATGCACGGCAAGGCAAGCAAAGGGTAACGCAAGGAAAGGCACGGTGAGGCTAGGCAAGGCTAATGCACGAAAACGCAAGGCTAGGCGATGCACGACAATGCAAGGAAAGCTTAAAGCAAAGGAAGGCAAGGTCAGGCGAGATAAGGCTAAGGCACGACAACGCAAGGCTAGGAAATTCAGGGAAGGCAAGCAAAGAGTAACGGAATGTAAGGAAGGCAAGGGAAAGCAAGGAAAGGGAAGTGTAACGGAAGGAACGGCACGGCAAGGCGAAACAAGGCTAAGGCACGACAACGCACGGCTAGGCAATGCACGGCAAGGCAAGGAAAGGGTAACGCATGGGAAAGCACGGTCAGGCGAGGCAAGGCTAAGGCATGGCAACGCAAGAATAGGCAATGCACGGAAAGCAAGCAAAGAGTAACGGAACGCAAGGAAGGCAAGGGAAAGCAAGGAAACGCAAGTGTAACGGAAGGAACGGCACGGCAAGGGGAAACAAGGCTAAGGCACGACAACGCACGGCTAGGCAATGCACGGCAAGGCAAGGAAAGCTTAAAGCAAAGGAAGGCAAGGTCAGGCGAGATAAGGCAAATGCACGACAACGCAAGGCTAGGCAATTCAGGGAAGGCAAGCAAAGAGTAAAGAGGGTAAGCAAGGCAAGTAAAAGCAAGGAAAGTCAAGGGTAACGGAAGGAACGGCACGGCAGGGGGAAACAAGTCTAAGGCACGACACCGAACGCTAGGCAATGAACGGCAAGGCAAGGAAAGGGTTACGCATGGGAAAGCACGGTCAGGCGAGGCAAGGCTAAGGCATGACAACGCAAGGCTAGGCAATGCACGGAAAGCAAGCAAAGAGTAACGGAACGCAAGGAAGGCAAGGGAAAGCAAGGGAAGGTAAGGGTAACGGAAGGAACGGCACGGCAAGGGGAAACAAGGCTAAGGCACGACAACGCACGGCTAGGCAATGCACGGCAAGGCAAGCAAAGGGTAACGCAAGGCAAGGCACGGTGAGGCTAGGCAAGGCTAATGCACAAAAACGGAAGGCTAGGCAATGCACGACAATGCAAGGAATGCTTAAAGCAAAGGAAGGCAAGGTCAGGCGAGATAAGGCAAAGGCACGACAACGCAAGGCTAGGCAATTCAGGGAAGGCAAGCAAAGAGTAACGGAAGGTAAGCAAGGCAAGGAAAAGCAAGGAAAGGCAAGGGTAACGGAAGGAACGGCACGGCAAGGGGAAACAAGTGTAAGGCACGACACCGAACGCTAGGCAATGAACGGCAAGGCAAGGAAAGGGTAACGCAAGGGAAGGCACGGTCAGGCGAGGCAAGGCTAAGGCACGACAACGCAAGCTAGGCAATGCACGGAAGGCAAGCAAAGAGTAACGGAAGGCAAGGAAGGCAAGGGAAAGCAAGGCAAGGCAAGGGTAACGGAAGGAAAGGCACGGCAAGGGGAAGCAAGGATAAGGCACGACACCGAACGCTAGGCAATGCACGGCAAGGCAAGGAAAGGGTAACGCATGGGAAAGCACGGTCCGGGGAGGCAAGGCTAAGGCATGACAACGCACGGCTAGGCAATGCACGGAAAGCAAGCAAAGAGTAACGGAACGCAAGGAAGGCAAGGGAAAGCAAGGAAAGGCAAGTGTAACGGAAGGAACGGCACGGCAAGGGGAAGCAAGGCTAAGGCACGACAACGCAGGGCTAGGCAATGCACGGCAAGGCAAGGAAAGGGTAACCCATGGGAAAGCACGGTCAGGCGAGGCAAGGCTAAGGCACGACAACGCAAGGCTAGGCACTGCACGGAAAGCAAGCAAAGAGTAACGGAACGCAAGGAAGGCAAGGGAAAGCAAGGGAAGGCAAGGGTAACGGAAGGAACGGCACGGCAAGGGGTAACAAGGCTAAGGCACGACAACGCAGGGCTAGGCAATGCACGGCAAGGCAAGGAAAGGGTAACGCAAGGTAAGGCACGGTGAGGCTAGGCAAGGCTAATGCACGACAACGCAAGGCTAGGCAATGCACGACAATGCAAGGAAAGCTTAAAGCAAAGGAAGGCACGGTCAGGCGAGATAAGGCTAAGGCACGACAACGCAAGGCTAGGCAATGCAGGGAAGGGAAGCAAAGAGTAACGGAAGGTAAGCAAGGCAAGGAAAAGCAAGGAAAGGCAAGGGTAACGGAAGGAACTGCACGGCAAGGGGAAACAAGGCTAAGGCACGGCAACGCAGGCTGGGCAATGCACGGCAAGGCAAGGAAAGGGTAACGCATGGGAAAGCACGTTCAGGCGAGGCAAGGCTAAGGCACGACAACGCAAGGCTAGGCAATGCACGGAAGGCAAGCAAAGAGTAACGGAAGGTAAGGAAGGCAAGGGAAAGCAAAGAAAAGCAAGTGTAACGGAAGGAACGGCACGGTAAGGGGAAACAAGGCTAAGGCACGACAACGCACGGCTAGGCAATGCACGGCAAGGCAAGCAAAGGGTAACGCAAGGCAAGGTACGGTGAGGCTAGGCAAGGCTAATGCTCGAAAACGCAAGGCTAGGCAATGCACGACAATGCAAGGAAAGCTTAAAGCAAAGCAAGGCAAGGTCAGGCGAGATAAGGCAAAGGCACGACAACGCAAGGCTAGGCAATTCAGGGAAGGAAAGCAAAGAGTAACGGAAGGTAAGCAAGGCAAGGAAAAGCAAGGAAAGGCAAGGGTAACGGAAGGAACGGCACGGCAAGGGGAAACAAGTCTAAGGCACGACACCGAACGCTAGGCAATGAACGGCAAGGCAAGGAAAGGGTAACGCATGGGAAAGCAGGGTCAGGCGTGGCACGGGTAAGGCACGACAACGCAAGGCTAGGCAATGCACGGAAAGCAAGCAAAGAGTAACGGAACGCAAGGAAGGCAAGGGAAAGCAAGGGAAGGCAAGGGTAACGGAAGGAACGGCACGGCAAGGGGTAACAAGGCTAAGGCACGACAACGCAGGGCTAGGCAATGCACGGCAAGGCAAGGAAAGGGTAACGCAGGGGAAGGCACGGTCAGGTGAGGCAAGGATAAGGCACGACAATGCAAGGCTAGGCAATGCACGGCAAGGCAAGGAAAGAGTAACGGAAGGAAAGGAAGGCAAGGCAACGCCAGGCAAGGCAAATGTAAGAAAAAGGCACGGCACAGCAAGGGGAAACAAGGCTAAGGCACGACAACGCACGGCTAGGCAATGCACGGCAAGGGAAGGAAAGGGTAACGCAATTCAAGGCACGGTCAGGCGAGGTAAGGATAAGGCACGACAACGCAAGGCTAGGCAATGCACGGAAGGCAAGCAAAGAGTAACGGAAGGTAAGGAAGGCAAGGGAAAGCAAGGAAAGGCAAGTGTAACGGAAGGAACGGCATGGCAAGTGGAAACAAGGCTAAGGCACGACAACGCACGCTAGGCAATGCACGGCAAGGCAAGGAAAGGGTAACGCATGGGAAAGCACGGTCGGGCGAGGCAAGCCTAAGGCATGACAACGCAAGGCTAGGCAATGCACGGAAAGCAAGCAAAGAGTAACGGAACGCAACGAAGGCAAGGGAAAGCAAGGGAAGGCAAGGGTAACGGAAGGAACGGCACGGCAAGGGGAAACAAGGCTAAGGCACGGCAACGTAGGCTAGGCAATGCACGGCAAGGCAAGGAAAGGGTAACACATGGGAAAGCACGTTCAGGCGAGGCAAGGCTAAGGCACGACAACGCAAGGCTAGGCAATGCACGAAAGGCAAGCAAAGAGTAACGGAAGGTAAGGAAGGCAAGGGAAAGCAAAGAAAGGCAAGTGTAACGGAAGGAACGGCACGGCAAGGGGAAACAAGGCTAAGGCACGACAACGCACGGCTAGGCAATGCACGGCAAGGCAAGCAAAGGGTAACGCAAGGAAAGGCACGGTGAGGCTAGGCAAGGCTAATGCACGAAAACGCAAGGCTAGGCGATGCACGACAATGCAAGGAAAGCTTAAAGCAAAGGAAGGCAAGGTCAGGCGAGATAAGGCTAAGGCACGACAACGCAAGGCTAGGAAATTCAGGGAAGGCAAGCAAAGAGTAACGTAATGTAAGGAAGGCAAGGGAAAGCAAGGAAAGGCAAGTGTAACGGAAGGAACGGCACGGCAAGGCGAAACAAGGCTAAGGCACGACAACGCACGGCTAGGCAATGCACGGCAAGGCAAGGAAAGGGTAACGCATGGGAAAGCACGGTCAGGCGAGGCAAGGCTAAGGCATGACAACGCAAGGCTAGGCAATGCACGGAAAGCAAGCAAAGAGTAACGGAACGCAAGGAAGGCAAGGGGAAACAAGGCTAAGGCACGACAACGCACGGCTAGGCAATGCACGGCAAGGCAAGGAAAGCTTAAAGCAAAGGAAGGCAAGGTCAGGCGAGATAAGGCAAATGCACGACAACGCAAGGCTAGGCAATTCAGGGAAGGCAAGCAAAGAGTAAAGAGGGTAAGCAAGGCAAGTAAAAGCAAGGAAAGTCAAGGGTAACGGAAGGAACGGCACGGCAGGGGGAAACAAGTCTAAGGCACGACACCGAACGCTAGGCAATGAACGGCAAGGCAAGGAAAGGGTTACGCATGGGAAAGCACGGTCAGGCGAGGCAAGGCTAAGGCATGACAACGCAAGGCTAGGCAATGCACGGAAAGCAAGCAAAGAGTAACGGAACGCAAGGAAGGCAAGGGAAAGCAAGGGAAGGCAAGGGTAACGGAAGGAACGGCACGGCAAGGGGAAACAAGGCTAAGGCACGACAACGCACGGCTAGGCAATGCACGGCAAGGCAAGCAAAGGGTAACGCAAGGCAAGGCACGGTGAGGCTAGGCAAGGCTAATGCACAAAAACGGAAGGCTAGGCAATGCACGACAATGCAAGGAATGCTTAAAGCAAAGGAAGGCAAGGTCAGGCGAGATAAGGCAAAGGCACGACAACGCAAGGCTAGGCAATTCAGGGAAGGCAAGCAAAGAGTAACGGAAGGTAAGCAAGGCAAGGAAAAGCAAGGAAAGGCAAGGGTAACGGAAGGAACGGCACGGCAAGGGGAAACAAGTGTAAGGCACGACACCGAACGCTAGGCAATGAACGGCAAGGCAAG